>NC_090230.1:0-162500 GCF_024489055.1 Chanodichthys erythropterus
CACCTCATTCGTGGGTCTACGACAAATGGTGTGGGACGAGTTACGCGCCAAAGTTTTGTCTAGGTGAATAGTAATTACAATACTAGAATGTACATTTCCTGAAGAAAATGTGAATGGTGCTTGCAGTGGCAAAACACCGGACTCGGTTGCTAGGGTGCTGTAATTGGTTGCTAGGGCGTGGCTATGAAGTTGCTGTGTCACTACTTATTGGCTGGCCGAATCAAAAGAGCCCAGCCCCAAGTCTCTACGAACTTCTGATCCAAAGATATGATCTCACAGATTTGGACCCCAATGCAAAATTCGGCACCGGTTGCTAGGGTGCTGTAATTGGTTGCTAGGGTGTGGCTATGAACTACTTATTGGCTGCTTGATAGGTCGAGTAAAAAGAGCCCCAACCCAAGTCTCTAAAATCTTCTGATCCAAAGATATGATATCTTAGATTTTGTCCCAATGTTAAGTCTATGGGAGTTTTTTCAGCCATTTTTTCGTACACTGTCTGAACATCGTACACCCGATCGCTTAGAAAAGTCATAGCACACTTCTCCTCAATAAGCCGGTCGATTTGACACCTCATTTGTGGGTCTACGACAAAAGGTGCGGGACGAGTTACGCGCCAAAGTTTTGTTCAGGTGAATAGTAATTACAATACTAGAATGTACATTTCCTGAAGAAAATGTGAATGGTGCTTGCAGTGGCAAAATTCGGCACCGGTTGCTAGGGTGCTGTAATTGGTTGCTAGGGCGTGGCTATGAAGTCACTACTTATTGGTGGCTTGATAGGCCGAGTCAAAAGAGCCCAGCCCCAAGTCTCTATGACCTTCTAAACCAAAGATATGATCTCACAGATTTGGCCCCCATGTTAAGTCTATGGGACTTTTTTGAGCCGTTTTTTCGTACGCTGTGCGAACATCGTACACCCGATCGCTTAGAAAAGTCATAGCACACCTCTCCTCAATAAGCCGGTCGATTTGACACCTCATTCGTGGGTCTACGACAAACGGTGCGGGACGAGTTACGCGCCAAAGTTTTGTTCAGGTGAATAGTAATTACAATACTAGAATGTACATTTCCTGAAGAAAATGTGAATGGTGCTTGCAGTGGCAAAATTCGGCACCGGTTGCTAGGGTGCTGTAATTGGTTGCTAGGGCGTGGCCATAAAGTCACTACTTATTGGCGGCTTGATAGGCCGAGCCAAAAGAGCCCAGCCCCAAGTCTCTATGACCATCTAAACCAAAGATATGATCTCACAGATTTGGCCCCCATGTTAAGTCTATGGGAGTTTTTTCAGCCGTTTTTTCGTACGCTGTGCGAATATCGTACACCTAATCGCTTAGAAAAGTCATAGCACACCTCTCCTCAATAAGCCGGTCGATTTGACACCTCATTTGTGGGTCTACGTCAAACAGTGCGGGACGAGTTACGCGCCAAAGTTTTGTTCAGGTGAATAGTAATTACAATACTAGAATGTACATTTCCTGAAGAAAATGTGAATGGTGCTTGCAGTGGCAAAATTCGGCACCGGTTGCTAGGGTGCTGTAATTGGTTGCTAGGGCGTGGCTATGAAGATGCTGTGTCAATACTTATTGGCAGGCTGAATCAAAAGAGCCCAGCCCCAAGTTTCTGTGACCTTCTAAACCAAAAATATGATCTCACAGATTTGGCCCCCATGTTAAGTCTATGGGAGTTTTTTCAGCCGTTTTTCGTATGCTGTGCGAAAATCGTACACCCGATCGCTTAGAAAAGTCATAGCACACCTCTCCTCAATAAGCCGGTCGATTTGACACCTCATTCGTGGGTCTACGACAAACGGTGCGGGACGAGTTACGTGCCAAAGTTTTGTTCAGGTGAATAGTAATTACAATACTAGAATGTACATTTCCTGAAGAAAATGTGAATGGTGCTTGCAGTGGCAAAATTCGGCACCGGTTGCTAGGGTGCTGTAATTGGTTGCTAGGGCGTGGCTATGAAGATGCTGTGTCAATACTTATTGGCAGGTTGAATCAAAAGAGCCCAGCCCCAAGTCTCTATGACCTTCTAAACCAAAGATATGATCTCACAGATTTGGCCCCCATGTTAAGTCTATGGGAGTTTTTTCAGCCATTTTTTCGTATGCTGTGCGAAAATCATACACCCAATTGCTTAGAAAAGTCATAGCACACCTCTCCTCAATAAGCCGGTCGATTTGACACCTCATTCGTGGGTGTACGACAAACGGTGCGGGACGAGTTACGTGCCAAAGTTTTGTTCAGGTGAATAGTAATTACAATACTAGAATGTACATTTCCTGAAGAAAATGTGAATGGTGCTTGCAGTGGCAAAATTCGGCACCGGTTGCTAGGGTGCTGTAATTGGTTGCTAGGGCGTGGCTATGAAGTTGCTGTGCCACTACTTATTGGCTGGCCGAATCAAAAGAGCCCAGCCCCAAGTCTCTATGACCTTCTGATCCAAAGATATGATCTCACAGATTTTGACCCAATGTTAAGTCTATGGGAGTTTTTTCAGCCATTTTTTCGTACGCTGTGCGAACATCGTACACCCGATCGCTTAGAAAAGTCATAGCACACCTCTCCTCAATAAGCCGGTCGATTTGACACCTCATTTGTGGGTCTAGGACAAACGGTGCGGGACGAGTTACGCGCCAAAGTTTTGTTCAGGTGAATAGTAATTACAATACTAGAATGTACATTTCCTGAAGAAAATGTGAATGGTGCTTGCAGTGGCAAAATTCGGCACCGGTTGCTAGGGTGCTGTAATTGGTTGCTAGGGCGTGGCCATAAAGTCACTACTTATTGGCGGCTTGATAGGCCGAGCCAAAAGAGCCCAGCCCCAAGTCTCTATGACCATCTAAACCAAAGATATGATCTCACAGATTTGGCCCCCATGTTAAGTCTATGGGAGTTTTTTCAGCCGTTTTTTCGTACGCTGTGCGAATATCGTACACCTAATCGCTTAGAAAAGTCATAGCACACCTCTCCTCAATAAGCCGGTCGATTTGACACCTCATTTGTGGGTCTACGTCAAACAGTGCGGGACGAGTTACGCGCCAAAGTTTTGTTCAGGTGAATAGTAATTACAATACTAGAATGTACATTTCCTGAAGAAAATGTGAATGGTGCTTGCAGTGGCAAAATTCGGCACCGGTTGCTAGGGTGCTGTAATTGGTTGCTAGGGCGTGGCTATGAAGATGCTGTGTCAATACTTATTGGCAGGCTGAATCAAAAGAGCCCAGCCCCAAGTTTCTGTGACCTTCTAAACCAAAAATATGATCTCACAGATTTGGCCCCCATGTTAAGTCTATGGGAGTTTTTTCAGCCGTTTTTTCGTATGCTGTGCGAAAATCGTACACCCGATCGCTTAGAAAAGTCATAGCACACCTCTCCTCAATAAGCCGGTCGATTTGACACCTCATTCGTGGGTCTACGACAAACGGTGCGGGACGAGTTACGTGCCAAAGTTTTGTTCAGGTGAATAGTAATTACAATACTAGAATGTACATTTCCTGAAGAAAATGTGAATGGTGCTTGCAGTGGCAAAATTCGGCACCGGTTGCTAGGGTGCTGTAATTGGTTGCTAGGGCGTGGCTATGAAGATGCTGTGTCAATACTTATTGGCAGGTTGAATCAAAAGAGCCCAGCCCCAAGTCTCTATGACCTTCTAAACCAAAGATATGATCTCACAGATTTGGCCCCCATGTTAAGTCTATGGGAGTTTTTTCAGCCATTTTTTCGTATGCTGTGCGAAAATCATACACCCAATCGCTTAGAAAAGTCATAGCACACCTCTCCTCAATAAGCCGGTCGATTTGACACCTCATTCGTGGGTGTACGACAAACGGTGCGGGACGAGTTACGTGCCAAAGTTTTGTTCAGGTGAATAGTAATTACAATACTAGAATGTACATTTCCTGAAGAAAATGTGAATGGTGCTTGCAGTGGCAAAATTCGGCACCGGTTGCTAGGGTGCTGTAATTGGTTGCTAGGGCGTGGCTATGAAGTTGCTGTGCCACTACTTATTGGCTGGCCGAATCAAAAGAGCCCAGCCCCAAGTCTCTATGACCTTCTGATCCAAAGATATGATCTCACAGATTTTGACCCAATGTTAAGTCTATGGGAGTTTTTTCAGCCATTTTTTTCGTACGCTGTGCGAACATCGTACACCCGATCGCTTAGAAAAGTCATAGCACACCTCTCCTCAATAAGCCGGTCGATTTGACACCTCATTTGTGGGTCTAGGACAAACGGTGCGGGACGAGTTACGCGCCAAAGTTTTGTTCAGGTGAATAGTAATTACAATACTAGAATGTACATTTCCTGAAGAAAATGTGAATGGTGCTTGCATTGGCAAAATTCAGCCGGTTGCTAGGGTGCTGTAATTGGTTGCTAGGGCGTGGCTATGAAGTTGCTGTGCCACTACTTATTGGCTGGCCGAATCAAAAGAGCCCAGCCCCAATTCTCTATGACCTTCTGATCCAAAGATATGATCTCACAGATTTTGACCCAATGTTAAGTCTATGGGAGTTTTTTTAGCCATTTTTTTCGTACGCTGTGCGAACATCGTACACCCGATCGCTTAGAAAAGTCATAGCACACCTCTCCTCAATAAGCCAGTCGATTTGACACCTCATTCGTGGGTCTACGACAAACAGTGCAGGACGAGTTACGCGCCAAAGTTTTGTTCAGGTGAATAGTAATTACAATACTAGAATGTACATTTCCTGAAGAAAATGTGAATGGTGCTTGCAGTGGCAAAACTCGGCACTCTTGATTAGCATGATGCTAACATAATTACCGTCCTGCTAGGATGTTTTTATCAAGATGCTAACATGATTAGCATGTTGCTAGCATTATGCTAACACCCTTAGCATGCTGCTAGCATGTTTTTAGAAAGATGCTAATCATGTTAGCATTATGCTAGCAACATGCTAACATGATTAGCATTTGTTGCTAGCATAATGCTAACACCCTTAGCATGCTGCTAAGATGTTTTTAGAAAGATGCTAATCATGTTAGCATAATGCTAGCAACATGCTAACATGATTAGCATAATGCTAGCATGATGCTAGCATGATTACCATGTTGCTAGCATGTTTTTAACAAGATGCTAACATAATTAGCATGTTTGCTAGCATGATGCTAACATGATTAGCATGCTACTAGCATGATGCTAACACAATTAGCATGTTACCAGCATGATGTAACACATTTTTACTAGTTTGTGTCATGTTTAAACCCTAAGCTAATCACTATTAGCATGTAGCTATTCACTGCTAGCATGTGTAGCATGTTGGAAGTTCAGTTTGCTAGCATGAGTCAAAAGAGCCAACAGCCATGTCTCTATGATGCTCTGATGCAGAGATATAGATCTTGCTAAACGGTTGCTAGGGTACTCTGGTTGGTTGCTAAGGAGTGGCTTGGCAGCTACCAATGATGATACTCCAAAGGCTGCTTGACAATATAAACCAACCCCCATGTCTTTATGATGTTCTGATGCAGAGATATAGATCTTGCAAAACGGTTGCTAGGGTACTCTGTTTGGTTGCTAGGGAGTGGCTTGGCAGCTGCTAGTAATGATAAACCAAAGGCTGCTTGCCAGTATAAATGATATAAACCAACCCCCATGCCTCTATGATATTCAGATTTGAAGATATCTGCCTATGCTTTGGGTTGCTAGGGTGCTTTAAATGGTTGCTAAGGCGTGGCTATGATGTCTTTAAGGTGATTTGTGATTGGCGGTTTGCTGCCTCCAGTCAAATGAGCCCACCCTCTTGTTTGTACGACACTTCTATCCAAAGATATTCATTTGATCTTTTTCAATGGAAGTCAATGGAACTTGTTGCTATGGTGCTCTATATGGTTGCTAGGGCGTGGCTTGATAGCTTCACAATGATCCTGAGACACTGATTGGTTGCCTGAGTAAAATGGGCCCACCCCTTGTCTCTATGACATTGTGATCCAGAGTTATGTTCAATACAAAATCCCTATGTAATTTCCCATAGTAGGAAAAACACAGTACTTCCTGGTTCATGGGCACGGCTTCACCATAGTATGTCTATGGGGCAACTTTGGGCAGCTCTTGCGCCCCAGGGGTACAACTTACACCCCATTTTGAGGTATGGTCTGAGAGAGCCTATCAGGCTCTTCAAACGTGGTAACCCACATGTTTCTATGAAATTCTCGTTAGGAGCTATTACTCATCAAAGTTTGTCCCAATGCAAAGTCTATGGGATTTTTTCGCTACTTTTTCGCCCGCCGGACGAACATCATACACCCGATCGCTTATAAAAGTCATAGCACACCTGTCCTCAATGAGCCGGTCGATTTGACACCTCATTCATGGGTCTATGACAAAAACTGCGGGAGGAGTAGCGCGCAGAAATTGTGTCCAGAAGAAGAAGAAGAAGAATAATAAGTATGCAGAAGAATAAGAATGGAGCTTTGCCTTTGGCAAGCACCATTAACTAGAATGTACATTTCCTGAAGAAAATGTGAATGGTGCTTGCAGTGGCAAAATTCAGCCGGTTGCTAGGGTGCTGTAATTGGTTGCTAGGGCGTGGCTATGAAGTTGCTGTGCCACTACTTATTGGCTGGCCGAATCAAAAGAGCCCAGCCCCAATTCTCTATGACCTTCTGATCCAAAGATATGATCTCACAGATTTTGACCCAATGTTAAGTCTATGGGAGTTTTTTTAGCCATTTTTTTCGTACGCTGTGCGAACATCGTACACCCGATCGCTTAGAAAAGTCATAGCACACCTCTCCTCAATAAGCCAGTCGATTTGACACCTCATTCGTGGGTCTACGACAAACAGTGCAGGACGAGTTACGCGCCAAAGTTTTGTTCAGGTGAATAGTAATTACAATACTAGAATGTACATTTCCTGAAGAAAATGTGAATGGTGCTTGCAGTGGCAAAACTCGGCACTCTTGATTAGCATGATGCTAACATAATTACCGTCCTGCTAGGATGTTTTTATCAAGATGCTAACATGATTAGCATGTTGCTAGCATTATGCTAACACCCTTAGCATGCTGCTAGCATGTTTTTAGAAAGATGCTAATCATGTTAGCATTATGCTAGCAACATGCTAACATGATTAGCATTTGTTGCTAGCATAATGCTAACACCCTTAGCATGCTGCTAGCATGTTTTTAGAAAGATGCTAATCATGTTAGCATAATGCTAGCAACATGCTAACATGATTAGCATAATGCTAGCATGATGCTAGCATGATTACCATGTTGCTAGCATGTTTTTAACAAGATGCTAACATAATTAGCATGTTTGCTAGCATGATGCTAACATGATTAGCATGCTACTAGCATGATGCTAACACAATTAGCATGTTACCAGCATGATGTAACACATTTTTACTAGTTTGTGTCATGTTTAAACCCTAAGCTAATCACTATTAGCATGTAGCTATTCACTGCTAGCATGTGTAGCATGTTGGAAGTTCAGTTTGCTAGCATGAGTCAAAAGAGCCAACAGCCATGTCTCTATGATGCTCTGATGCAGAGATATAGATCTTGCTAAACGGTTGCTAGGGTACTCTGGTTGGTTGCTAAGGAGTGGCTTGGCAGCTACCAATGATGATACTCCAAAGGCTGCTTGACAATATAAACCAACCCCCATGTCTTTATGATGTTCTGATGCAGAGATATAGATCTTGCAAAACGGTTGCTAGGGTACTCTGTTTGGTTGCTAGGGAGTGGCTTGGCAGCTGCTAGTAATGATAAACCAAAGGCTGCTTGCCAGTATAAATGATATAAACCAACCCCCATGCCTCTATGATATTCAGATTTGAAGATATCTGCCTATGCTTTGGGTTGCTAGGGTGCTTTAAATGGTTGCTAAGGCGTGGCTATGATGTCTTTAAGGTGATTTGTGATTGGCGGTTTGCTGCCTCCAGTCAAATGAGCCCACCCTCTTGTTTGTACGACACTTCTATCCAAAGATATTCATTTGATCTTTTTCAATGGAAGTCAATGGAACTTGTTGCTATGGTGCTCTATATGGTTGCTAGGGCGTGGCTTGATAGCTTCACAATGATCCTGAGACACTGATTGGTTGCCTGAGTAAAATGGGCCCACCCCCTTGTCTCTATGACATTGTGATCCAGAGTTATGTTCAATACAAAATCCCTATGTAATTTCCCATAGTAGGAAAAACACAGTACTTCCTGGTTCATGGGCACGGCTTCACCATAGTATGTCTATGGGGCAACTTTGGGCAGCTCTTGCGCCCCAGGGGTACAACTTACACCCCATTTTGAGGTATGGTCTGAGAGAGCCTATCAGGCTCTTCAAACGTGGTAACCCACATGTTTCTATGAAATTCTCGTTAGGAGCTATTACTCATCAAAGTTTGTCCCAATGCAAAGTCTATGGGATTTTTTTCGCTACTTTTTCGCCCGCCGGACGAACATCATACACCCGATCGCTTATAAAAGTCATAGCACACCTGTCCTCAATGAGCCGGTCGATTTGACACCTCATTCATGGGTCTATGACAAAAACTGCGGGAGGAGTAGCGCGCAGAAATTGTGTCCAGAAGAAGAAGAAGAAGAATAATAAGTATGCAGAAGAATAAGAATGGAGCTTTGCCTTTGGCAAGCACCATTAACTAGAATGTACATTTCCTGAAGAAAATGTGAATGGTGCTTGCAGTGGCAAAATTCGCCACTCGGTTGCTAGGGTGCTGTAATTGGTTGCTAGGGCGTGGCCATGAAGTCACTAGTTATTGGCGGCTTGATAGGCCGAGTCAAAAGAGCCCAGCCCCAAGTCTCTATGACCTTCTAAACCAAAGATATGATCTCACAGATTTTGACCCAATGTTAAGTCTATGGGAGTTTTTTCAGCCGTTTTTTCGTACGCTGTGCGGACATCGTACACACGATCGCTTAGAAAAGTCATAGCACACCTCTCCTCGATAAGCCGGTCGATTTGACACCTCATTCGTGGGTCTACGACAAACGGTGCGGGACGAGTTACGCGCCAAAGTTTTGTTCAGGTGAATAGTAATTACAATACTAGAATGTACATTTCCTGAAGAAAATGTGAATGGTGCTTGCAGTGGCAAATTCGGCACCGGTTGCTAGGGTGCTGAAATTGGTTGCTAGGGCGTGGCTATGAAGTCACTAATTATTGGCTGCTTGATAGGCCAAGTCAAAAGAGTCTAGCCCCAAGTCTCTATGACCTTCTGATCCAAAGATATGATCTCACAGATTTGGTCCCCATGTTAAGTCTATGGGACATTTTTCAGACGATTTTTCGTCCGCTGTGCAAACATCGTACACCCGATCGCTTAGAAAAGTCATAGCACACCTCTCCTCCATAAGCCGGTCGATTTGACACCTCATTCATGGGTCTACGACAAACGGTGCGGGACAAGTTACGCGCCAAAGTTTTGTTCAGGTGAATAGTAATTACAATACTAGAATGTACATTTCCTGAAGAAAATGTGAATGGTGCTTGCAGTGGCAAAATTCGGCACCGGTTGCTAGGGTGCTGTAATTGGTTGCTAGGGCGTGGCTATGAAGTTGCTGTGCCACTACTTATTGGCTGGCCGAATCAAAAGAGCCCAGCCCCAAGTCTCTATGACCTTCTGATCCAAAGATATGATCTCACGGATTTTGACCCAATGTTAAGTCTATGGGAGATTTTTCAGCCATTTTTTTCGTACGCTGTGCGAACATCGTACACCCGATCGCTTAGAAAAGTCATAGCACACCTCTCCTCAATAAGCCGGTCGATTTGACACCTCATTCGTGGGTCTACGACAAACGGTGCGGGACGAGTTACGCGCCAAAGTTTTGTTCAGGTGAATAGTAATTACAATACTAGAATGTACATTTCCTGAAGAAAATGTGAATGGTGCTTGCAGTGGCAAAATTCGGCACCGGTTGCTAGGGTGCTGTAATTGGTTGCTAGGGCGTGGCCATAAAGTCACTACTTATTGGCGGCTTGATAGGCCGAGCCAAAAGAGCCCAGCCCCAAGTCTCTATGACCATGTAAACCAAAGATATGATCTCACAGATTTGGCCCCCATGTTAAGTCTATGGGAGTTTTTTCAGCCGTTTTTTCGTACGCTGTGCGAACATCGTACACCCAATCGCTTAGAAAAGTCATAGCACACCTCTCCTCAATAAGCCGGTCGATTTGACACCTCATTCGTGGGTCTGCGACAAACGGTGCGGGACGAGTTACGCGCCAAAGTTTTGTTCAGGTGAATAGTAATTACAATACTAGAATGTACATTTCCTGAAGAAAATGTGAATGGTGCTTGCAGTGGCAAAATTCGGCACCCGGTTGCTAGGGTGCTGTAATTGGTTGCTAGGGCGAGGCTATGAAGTCAATAGTTATTGGCTGCTTGATAGGCCGAGTCAAAAGAGCCCAGCCCCAAGTCTCTATGACCTTCTAAACCAAAGATATGATCTCACAGATTTAGCCCCCATGTTAAGTCTATGGGAGTTTTTTCAGCTGTTTTTTCGTACGCTGTGCGAACATCGTACACCCGATCGCTTAGAAAAGTCATAGCACACCTCTCCTATATAAGCCGGTCGATTTGACACCTCATTCATGGGTCTACGACAAACGGTGCAGGACGAGTTACGCGCCAAAGTTTTGTTCAGGTGAATAGTAATTACAATACTAGAATGTACATTTCCTGAAGAAAATGTGAATGGTGCTTGCAGTGGCAAAATTCGGCACCGGTTGCTAGGGTGCTGTAATTGGTTGCTAGGGTGTGGCTATGAAGTTGCTGTGTCACTAATTATTGGCTGGCCGAATCAAAAGAGCCCAGCCCCAAGTCTCTATGACCTTCTGATCCAAAGATATGATCTCACAGATTTTGACCCAATGTTAAGTCTATGGGAGTTTTTTCAGACGTTTTTTTCCGTACACTGTGCGAACATCGTACACCTGATCGCTTAGAAAAGTCATAGCACACCTCTCCTCAATAAGCCGGTCGATTTGACACCTCATTCGTGGGTCTACGACAAACTGTGCGGGACGAGTTACGCGCCAAAGTTTTGTTCAGGTGAATAGTAATTACAATACTAGAATGTACATTTCCTGAAGAAAATGTGAATGGTGCTTGCAGTGGCAAAACTCGGCACTCTTGATTAGCATGATGCTAACATAATTACCGTCCTGCTAGGATGTTTTTATCAAGATGCTAACATGATTAGCATGTTGCTAGCATTATGCTAACACCCTTAGCATGCTGCTAGCATGTTTTTAGAAAGATGCTAATCATGTTAGCATTATGCTAGCAACATGCTAACATGATTAGCATTTGTTGCTAGCATAATGCTAACACCCTTAGCATGCTGCTAGCATGTTTTTAGAAAGATGCTAATCATGTTAGCATAATGCTAGCAACATGCTAACATGATTAGCATAATGCTAGCATGATGCTAGCATGATTACCATGTTGCTAGCATGTTTTTAACAAGATGCTAATATAATTAGCATGTTTGCTAGCATGATGCTAACATGATTAGCATGCTACTAGCATGATGCTAACACAATTAGCATGTTACCAGCATGATGTAACACATTTTTACTAGTTTGTGTCATGTTTAAACCCTAAGCTAATCACTATTAGCATGTAGCTATTCACTGCTAGCATGTGTAGCATGTTGGAAGTTCAGTTTGCTAGCATGAGTCAAAAGAGCCAACCGCCATGTCTCTATGATGCTCTGATGCAGAGATATAGATCTTGCTAAACGGTTGCTAGGGTACTCTGTTTGGTTGCTAAGGAGTGGCTTGGCAGCTACCAATGATGATACTCCAAAGGCTGCTTGACAATATAAACCAACCCCCATGTCTTTATGATGTTCTGATGCAGAGATATAGATCTTGCAAAACGGTTGCTAGGGTACTCTGTTTGGTTGCTAGGGAGTGGCTTGGCAGCTGCTAGTAATGATAAACCAAAGGCTGCTTGCCAGTATAAATGATATAAACCAACCCCCATGCCTCTATGATATTCAGATTTGAAGATATCTGCCTATGCTTTGGGTTGCTAGGGTGCTTTAAATGGTTGCTAAGGCGTGGCTATGATGTCTTTAAGGTGATTTGTGATTGGCGGTTTGCTGCCTCCAGTCAAATGAGCCCACCCTCTTGTTTGTACGACACTTCTATCCAAAGATATTCATTTGACCTTTTTCAATGGAAGTCAATGGAACTTGTTGCTATGGTGCTCTATATGGTTGCTAGGGCGTGGCTTGATAGCTTCACAATGATCCTGAGAGACTGATTGGTTGCCTGAGTAAAATGGGCCCACCCCCTTGTCTCTATGACATTGTGATCCAGAGTTATGTTCAATACAAAATCCCTATGTAATTTCCCATAGTAGGAAAAACACAGTACTTCCTGGTTCATGGGCACGGCTTCACCATAGTATGTCTATGGGGCAACTTTGGGCAGCTCTTGCGCCCCAGGGGTACAACTTACACCCCATTTTGAGGTATGGTCTGAGAGAGCCTATCAGGCTCTTCAAACGTGGTAACCCACATGTTTCTATGAAATTCTCGTTAGGAGCTATTACTCATCAAAGTTTGTCCCAATGCAAAGTCTATGGGATTTTTTTCGCTACTTTTTCGCCCGCCGGACGAACATCGTACACCCGATCGCTTATAAAAGTCATAGCACACCTGTCCTCAATGAGCCGGTCGATTTGACACCTCATTCATGGGTCTATGACAAAAACTGCGGGAGGAGTAGCGCGCAGAAATTGTGTCCAGAAGAAGAAGAAGAAGAATAATAAGTATGCAGAAGAATAAGAATGGAGCTTTGCCTTTGGCAAGCACCATTAACTAGAATGTACATTTCCTGAAGAAAATGTGAATGGTGCTTGCAGTGGCAAAATTCGCCACTCGGTTGCTAGGGTGCTGTAATTGGTTGCTAGGGCGTGGCCATGAAGTCACTACTTATTGGCGGCTTGATAGGCCGAGTCAAAAGAGCACAGCCCCAAGTCTCTATGACCTTCTGATCCAAAGATATGATCTCACAGATTTGGTCCCCATGTTAAGTCTATGGGACATTTTTCAGACGATTTTTCGTCCGCTGTGCAAACATCGTACACCCGATCGCTTAGAAAAGTCATAGCACACCTCTCCTCAATAAGCCGGTCGATTTGACACCTCATTCATGGGTCTACGACAAACGGTGCGGGACGAGTTACGCGCCAAAGTTTTGTCTAGGTGAATAGTAATTACAATACTAGAATGTACATTTCCTGAAGAAAATGTGAATGGTGCTTGCAGTGGCAAAATTCAGCCCCGGTTGCTAGGGTGCTGTAATTGGTTGCTAGGGCGTGGCTATGAAGTTGCTGTGTCACTACTTATTGGCTGGCCGAATCAAAAGAGCCCAGCCCCAAGTCTCTATGACCTTCTAAACCAAAGATATGATCTCACAGATTTGGCCCCCATGTTAAGTCAATGGGAGTTTTTTCAGCCGTTTTTTCATACGCTGTGCGAACATCGTACACCTGATCGCTTATAAAAGTCATAGCACACCTCTCCTCAATAAGCCGGTCGATTTGACACCTCATTCGTGGGTCTACGACAAACAGTGCGGAACGAGTTACGCGCCAAAGTTTTGTTCAGGTGAATAGTAATTACAATACTAGAATGTACATTTCCTGAAGAAAATGTGAATGGTGCTTGCAGTGGTAAAATTCGGCCCCAGTTGCTAGGGTGATGTAATTGGTTGCTAGGGCGTCGCTATGAAGTTGCTGTGTCACTACTTATTGGCTGGCCGAATCAAAAGAGCCCAGCCCCAAGTCTCTATGACCTTCTGATCCATAGATATGATCTCACAGATTTTGACCCAATGTTAAGTCTATGGGAGTTTTTTCAGCCGTTTTTTCGTACGCTGTGCGGACATCGTACACACGATCGCTTAGAAAAGTCATAGCACACCTCTCCTCGATAAGCCGGTCGATTTGACACCTCATTCATGGGTCTACGACAAACGGTGCGGGACGAGTTACGCGCCAAAGTTTTGTTCAGGTGAATAGTAATTACAATACTAGAATGTACATTTCCTGAAGAAAATGTGAATGGTGCTTGCAGTGGCAAAATTCGCCACTCGGTTGCTAGGGTGCTGTAATTGGTTGCTAGGGCGTGGCCATGAAGTCACTACTTATTGGCGGCTTGATAGGCCGAGTCAAAAGAGCACAGCCCCAAGTCTCTATGACCTTCTGATCCAAAGATATGATCTCACAGATTTGGTCCCCATGTTAAGTCTATGGGACATTTTTCAGACGATTTTTCGTCCGCTGTGCAAACATCGTACACCCGATCGCTTAGAAAAGTCATAGCACACCTCTCCTCAATAAGCCGGTCGATTTGACACCTCATTCATGGGTCTACGACAAACGGTGCGGGACGAGTTACGCGCCAAAGTTTTGTCTAGGTGAATAGTAATTACAATACTAGAATGTACATTTCCTGAAGAAAATGTGAATGGTGCTTGCAGTGGCAAAACTCAGCACTCTTGATTAGCATGATGCTAACATAATTACCGTCCTGCTAGGATGTTTTTAGCAAGATGCTAACAGATTAGCATGTTGCTAGCATGATGCTAACACCCATAGCATGATGCCAGCATGTTTTTAGCAAGATTCTAATCATGTTAGCATAATGCTAGCAAAACATGCTAACATGATTAGCATAATGCTAGCATGATGCTAGCATGATTACCATGTTGCTACCATGATTTTAACAAGATGCTAATCATGTTACCATAATGCTAGCAACATGCTAACATGATTAGCATAATGGTAACATGATGTTAGCATGATTACCATGTTGCTAGCATGTTTTTAACAAGATGCTAACATGATTAGCATGTTGCTAGCATGATGCTAACACCCTAAGCATGCTGCTTAGCATTTTTAAACAAAATGCTAGTCATGTTAGCATAATGCTAGCAACATGCTAACATGATTAGCATAATGGTAACATGATGTTAGCATGATTACCATGTTGCTAGCATGTTTTTAACAAGATGCTAACATGATTAGCATGTTGCTAGCATGATGCTAACACCCTAAGCATGCTGCTAGCATTTTTTAAACAAAATGCTAGTCATGTTAGCATAATGCTAGCAACATGCTAACATGATTAGCATAATGCTAGCATGATGCTAGCATGATTACCATGTTGCTAGCATTATTTTAACCAAATGCTAATCATGTTAGCATTATGTTAGCAACATGCTAACATGATTAGCATGCTGCTAGCATGATGCTAACACCCTTAGCATGCTGCTAGCATGTTTTAAACAAGATGCTAATCATGTTAGCATAATGCTAGCAAACACGCTAACATGATTAGCATAATGCTAGCATGATGCTAGCATGATTACCATGTTGTTAGCATGATTTTAACAAGATGCTAATCATGTTAGCATAATGCTAGCAACATGCTAACATCATTAACATAATGCTAGCATGATGCTAGCATGATTACCATGTTGTTAGCATGTATTTAACAAGATGCTAACATGATTAGCATGTTTGCTAACATGATGCTAACATGATTAGCATGCTACTAGCATCATGCTAACACAATTAACATGCCACTAGCATTATTCTAACACATTTTTACTAGTTTGTGTCATGTTTAAACCTTAAGCTAATCACTATTAGCATGTAGCTATTCACTGCTAGCATGTGTAGCATGGTGGAAATCCAGTTTGCTAGCATGAGTCAAAAGAGCCAACCGCCATGTCTCTATAATGTTCTGATGCAGAAATATAGGTGTTTCAAAACGGTTGCTAGGGTACTCTGTTTGGTTGCTAGGGAGTGGCTTGGTAGCTACCAATGATGATACTCCAAAGGCTACTTGACAATATAAACCAACACCCATGTCTCTACGATGTTCTGATGCAGAGATATAGATCTTGCAAAACGGTTGCTAGGGTACTCTGTTTGGTTGCTAGGGAGTGGCTTGGCAGCTGCCAGTAATGATAAACCAAAGGCTGCTTGCCAGTATGAATGATATAAACCAACCCCCATTCCTCTATGATGTTCAGATTTGAAGATATCCCCTCTATGCTTTGAGTTGCTAGGGTGCTCTAAATAGTTGCTAGGGCGTGGCTATGATATCTTGAAGGTGATTCGTGATTGGCCGTTTGCTGCCCCGAGTCAAATGAGCCCACCCTCATGTTTCTATGACACTCCTATCCAAAGATATTCCTTTGATCTTTTTCAATGGAAGTCTATGGAACTTGTTGCTATGGTGCTCTATATGGTTGCTAGGGCGTGGCTCGATAGCTTCACAATGATCCTGAGAGACTGATTGGTTGCCTGAGTAAAATGAGCCCACCCCCTTGTCTCTATGACATTGTGATCCAGAGTTATGTTCAATACAAAATCCCTATGTAATTTCCCATAGTAGGAAAAACACAGTACTTCCTGGTTCATGGGCACGGCTTCACCATAGTATGTCTATGGGGCAACTTTGGGCAGCTCTTGCGCCCCAGGGGTACAACTTACACCCCATTTTGAGGTATGGTCTGAGAGAGCCTATCAGGCTCTTCAAACGTGGTAACCCACATGTTTCTATGAAATTCTCGTTAGGAGCTATTACTCGTCAAAGTTTGTCCCAATGCAAAGTCTATGGGATTTTTTCGCTACTTTTTCGCCCGCCGGACGAACATCGTACACCCGATCGCTTATAAAAGTCATAGCACACCTCTCCTCAATGAGCCGGTCGATTTGACACCTCATTCATTGGTCTATGACAAAAACTGCGGGAGGAGTAGCGCGCAGAAATTGTGTCCAGAAGAAGAAGAAGAAGAATAATAAGTATGCAGAAGAATAAGAATGGAGCTTTGCCTTTGGCAAGCACCATTAACTAGAATGTACATTTCCTGAAGAAAATGTGAATGGTGCTTGCAGTGGCAAACCACCGGACTCGGTTGCTAGGGTGCTGTAATTGGTTGCTAGGGCGTGGCTATGAAGTTGCTGTGTCACTACTTATTGGCTGGCCGAATCAAAAGAGCCCAGCCCCAAGTCTCTACGAACTTCTGATCCAAAGATATGATCTCACAGATTTGGACCCCATGTTAAGTCTATGGGAGTTTTTTCAGCCGTTTTTTTTGTACGCTGTGCGAACATCGTACACCCGATCGCTTAGAAAAGTCATAGCACACCTCTCCTCAATAAGCCGGTCGATTTGACACCTCATTCGTGGGTCTACTACTAACGGTGCGGGACGAGTTACGCGCCAAAGTTTTGTTCAGGTGAATAGTAATTACAATACTAGAATGTACATTTCCTGAAGAAAATGTGAATGGTGCTTGCAGTGGCAAAATTCGGCACCGGTTGCTAGGGTGCTGTAATTGGTTGCTAGGGCGTTGCCATAAAGTCACTACTTATTGGCGGCTTGATAGGCCGAGTCAAAAGAGCCCAGCCCCAAGTCTCTATGACCATCTAAACCAAAGATATGATCTCTCAGATTTGGCCCCCATGTTAAGTCTATGGGAGTTTTTTCAGCCGTTTTTTCGTACGCTGTGCGAACATCGTACACCTAATCGCTTAGAAAAGTCATAGCACACCTCTCCTCAATAAGCCGGTCGATTTGACACCTCATTCGTGGGTCTACGACAAAAACTGCGGGACGAGTTACGCGCCAAAGTTTTGTTCAGGTGAATAGTAATTACAATACTAGAATGTACATTTCCTGAAGAAAATGTGAATGGTGCTTGCAGTGGCAAAACACCTGACTCGGTTGCTAGGGTGCTGTAATTGGTTGCTAGGGCGTGGCTATGAAGTTGCTGTGTCACTACTTATTGGCTGGCCGAATCAAAAGAGCCCAGCCCCAAGTCTCTACGACCTTCTAAACCAAAGATATGATCTCACAGATTTGGCCCCCATGTTGTCTATGGGAGTTTTTTCAGCCGTTTTTTCGTACGCTGTGCGAACATCGTACACCCGATCGCTTAGAAAAGTCATAGCACACCTATCCTTAATAAGCCGGTCGATTTGACACCTCATTCGTGGGTCTACGACAAACGGTGCGGGACGAGTTACGCGCCAAAGTTTTGTTCAGGTGATTAGTAATTACAATACTAGAATGTACATTTCCTGAAGAAAATGTGAATGGTGCTTGCAGTGGCAAAATTCGGCACCGGTTGCTAGGGTGCTGTAATTGGTTGCTAGGGCGTGGCTATGAAGATGCTGTGTCAATACTTATTGGCAGGTTGAATCAAAAGAGCCCAGCCCCAAGTCTCTATGACCTTCTAAACCAAAGATATGATCTCACAGATTTGGCCCCCATGTTAAGTCTATGGGAGTTTTTTCAGCCATTTTTTCGTATGCTGTGCGAAAATCATACACCCAATCGCTTAGAAAAGTCATAGCACACCTCTCCTCAATAAGCCGGTCGATTTGACACCTCATTCGTGGGTGTACGACAAACGGTGCGGGACGAGTTACGTGCCAAAGTTTTGTTCAGGTGAATAGTAATTACAATACTAGAATGTACATTTCCTGAAGAAAATGTGAATGGTGCTTGCAGTGGTAAAATTCGGCCCCAGTTGCTAGGGTGATGTAATTGGTTGCTAGGGCGTCGCTATGAAGTTGCTGTGTCACTACTTATTGGCTGGCCAAATCAAAAGAGCCCAGCCCCAAGTCTCTATGACCTTCTGATCCATAGATATGATCTCACAGATTTTGACCCAATGTTAAGTCTATGGGAGTTTTTTCAGCCGTTTTTTCGTACGCTGTGCGGACATCGTACACACGATCGCTTAGAAAAGTCATAGCACACCTCTCCTCGATAAGCCGGTCGATTTGACACCTCATTCATGGGTCTACGACAAACGGTGCGGGACGAGTTACGCGCCAAAGTTTTGTTCAGGTGAATAGTAATTACAATACTAGAATGTACATTTCCTGAAGAAAATGTGAATGGTGCTTGCAGTGGCAAAATTCGGCACTCGGTTGCTAGGGTGCTGTAATTGGTTGATAGGGCGTGGCCATGAAGTCACTACTTATTGGCGGCTTGATAGGCCGAGTCAAAAGAGCCCAGCACCAAGTCTCTATGACCTTATAAACCAAAGATATGATCTCACAGATTTGGCCCCCATGTTAAGTCTATGGGAGTTTTTTCAGCCATTTTTTCGTACGCTGTGCGAACATCGTACACCTGATTGCTTAGAAAAGTCATAGCACACCTCTCCTCAATAAGCCGGTCGATTTGACACCTCATTTGTGGATCTACGTCAAAAACTGCGAGACGAGTTACGCGCCAAAGTTTTGTTCAGGTGAATAGTAATTACAATACTAGAATGTACATTTCCTGAAGAAAATGTGAATGGTGCTTGCAGTGGCAAAACACCGGACTCGGTTGCTAGGGTGCTGTAATTGGTTGCTAGGGCGTGGCTATGAAGTTGCTGTGTCACTACTTATTGGCTGGCCGAATCAAAAGAGCCCAGCCCCAAGTCTCTACGACCTTCTGATCCAAAGATATGATCTCACAGATTTGGTCCCCATGTTAAGTCTATGGGACATTTTTCAGACGATTTTTCGTATGCTGTGCGAACAGCGTACACCCGATCACTTAGAAAAGTCATAGCACACCTCTCCTCAATAAGCCGGTCGATTTGACACCTCATTTGTGGGTCTACGTCAAACGGTGCGGGACGAGTTACGCGCCAAAGTTTTGTTCAGGTGAATAGTAATTACAATACTAGAATGTACATTTCCTGAAGAAAATGTGAATGGTGCTTGCAGTGGCAAAATTCGGCCCCGGTTGCTAGGGTGCTGTAATTGGTTGCTAGGGCGTGGCTATGAAGTTGCTGTGTCACTACTTATTGGCTGGCCGAATCAAAAGAGCCCAGCCCCAAGTCTCTATGACCTTCTAAACCAAAGATATGATCTCACAGATTTGGCCCCCATGTTAAGTCTATGGGAGATTTTTCAGCCGTTTTTTCATACGCTGTGCGAACATCGTACACCTGATCGCTTAGAAAAGTCATAGCACACCTCTCCTCAATAAGCCGGTCGATTTGACACCTCATTCATGGGTCTACGACAAACGGTGCGGGACGAGTTATGCGCCAAAGTTTTGTTCAGGTGAATAGTAATTACAATACTAGAATGTACATTTCCTAAAGAAAATGTGAATGGTGCTTGCAGTGGCAAAACACCGGACTCGGTTGCTAGGGTGCTGTAATTGGTTGCTAGGGCATGGCTATGAAGTTGCTGTGTCACTACTTATTGGCTGGCCGAATCAAAAGAGCCCAGCCCCAAGTCTCTACGAACTTCTGATCCAAAGATATGATCTCACAGATTTGGACCCCATGTTAAGTCTATGGGAGTTTTTTCAGCCATTTTTTTCGTACGCTGTGCGAACATCGTACACCCGATCGCTTAGAAAAGTCATAGCACACCTCTCCTCAATAAGCCGGTCGATTTGACACCTCATTTGTGGGTCTAGGACAAACGGTGCGGGACGAGTTACGCGCCAAAGTTTTGTTCAGGTGAATAGTAATTACAATACTAGAATGTACATTTCCTGAAGAAAATGTGAATGGTGCTTGCAGTAGCAAAACACCGGACTCGGTTGCTAGGGTGCTGTAATTGGTTGCTAGGGCGTGGCTATGAAGTTGCTGTGCCACTACTTATTGGCTGGCCGAATCAAAAGAGCCCAGCCCCAAGTCTCTATGACCTTCTGATCCAAAGATATGATCTCACAGATTTTGACCCAATGTTAAGTCTATGGGAGTTTTTTCAGCCATTTTTTTCGTACGCTGTGCGAACATCGTACACCCGATCGCTTAGAAAAGTCATAGCACACCTCTCCTCAATAAGCCGGTCGATTTGACACCTCATTCGTGGGTCTACGACAAACGGTGCGGGACGAGTTACGCGCCAAAGTTTTGTTCAGGTGAATAGTAATTACAATACTAGAATGTACATTTCCTGAAGAAAATGTGAATGGTGCTTGCAGTGGCAAAATTCAGCCCCGGTTGCTAGGGTGCTGTAATTGGTTGCTAGGGCGTGGCTATGAAGTTGCTGTGTCACTACTTATTGGCTGGCCGAATCAAAAGAGCCCAGCCCCAAGTCTCTATGACCTTCTAAACCAAAGATATGATCTCACAGATTTGGCCCCCATGTTAAGTCAATGGGAGTTTTTTCAGCCGTTTTTTCATACGCTGTGCGAACATCGTACACCTGATCGCTTATAAAAGTCATAGCACACCTCTCCTCAATAAGCCGGTCGATTTGACACCTCATTCGTGGGTCTACGACAAACAGTGCGGAACGAGTTACGCGCCAAAGTTTTGTTCAGGTGAATAGTAATTACAATACTAGAATGTACATTTCCTGAAGAAAATGTGAATGGTGCTTGCAGTGGTAAAATTCGGCCCCAGTTGCTAGGGTGATGTAATTGGTTGCTAGGGCGTCGCTATGAAGTTGCTGTGTCACTACTTATTGGCTGGCCGAATCAAAAGAGCCCAGCCCCAAGTCTCTATGACCTTCTGATCCATAGATATGATCTCACAGATTTTGACCCAATGTTAAGTCTATGGGAGTTTTTTCAGCCGTTTTTTCGTACGCTGTGCGGACATCGTACACACGATCGCTTAGAAAAGTCATAGCACACCTCTCCTCGATAAGCCGGTCGATTTGACACCTCATTCATGGGTCTACGACAAACGGTGCGGGACGAGTTACGCGCCAAAGTTTTGTTCAGGTGAATAGTAATTACAATACTAGAATGTACATTTCCTGAAGAAAATGTGAATGGTGCTTGCAGTGGCAAAATTCGCCACTCGGTTGCTAGGGTGCTGTAATTGGTTGCTAGGGCGTGGCCATGAAGTCACTACTTATTGGCGGCTTGATAGGCCGAGTCAAAAGAGCACAGCCCCAAGTCTCTATGACCTTCTGATCCAAAGATATGATCTCACAGATTTGGTCCCCATGTTAAGTCTATGGGACATTTTTCAGACGATTTTTCGTCCGCTGTGCAAACATCGTACACCCGATCGCTTAGAAAAGTCATAGCACACCTCTCCTCAATAAGCCGGTCGATTTGACACCTCATTCATGGGTCTACGACAAACGGTGCGGGACGAGTTACGCGCCAAAGTTTTGTCTAGGTGAATAGTAATTACAATACTAGAATGTACATTTCCTGAAGAAAATGTGAATGGTGCTTGCAGTGGCAAAACTCAGCACTCTTGATTAGCATGATGCTAACATAATTACCGTCCTGCTAGGATGTTTTTAGCAAGATGCTAACAGATTAGCATGTTGCAAGCAAGATGCTAACACCCATAGCATGATGCCAGCATGTTTTTAGCAAGATTCTAATCATGTTAGCATAATGCTAGCAAAACATGCTAACATGATTAGCATAATGCTAGCATGATGCTAGCATGATTACCATGTTGCTACCATGATTTTAACAAGATGCTAATCATGTTACCATAATGCTAGCAACATGCTAACATGATTAGCATAATGGTAACATGATGTTAGCATGATTACCATGTTGCTAGCATGTTTTTAACAAGATGCTAACATGATTAGCATGTTGCTAGCATGATGCTAACACCCTAAGCATGCTGCTAGCATTTTTTAAACAAAATGCTAGTCATGTTAGCATAATGCTAGCAACATGCTAACATGATTAGCATAATGGTAACATGATGTTAGCATGATTACCATGTTGCTAGCATGTTTTTAACAAGATGCTAACATGATTAGCATGTTGCTAAAGCATGATGCTAACACCCTAAGCATGCTGCTAAGCATTTTTTAAACAAAATGCTAGTCATGTTAAGATAATGCTAGCAACATGCTAACATGATTAGCATAATGCTAGCATGATGCTAGCATGATTACCATGTTGCTAGCATTATTTTAACCAAATGCTAATCATGTTAGCATTATGTTAGCAACATGCTAACATGATTAGCATGCTGCTAGCATGATGCTAACACCCTTAGCATGCTGCTAGCATGTTTTAAACAAGATGCTAATCATGTTAGCATAATGCTAACAAACACGCTAACATGATTAGCATAATGCTAGCATGATGCTAGCATGATTACCATGTTGTTAGCATGATTTTAACAAGATGCTAATCATGTTAGCATAATGCTAGCAACATGCTAACATCATTAACATAATGCTAGCATGATGCTAGCATGATTACCATGTTGTTAGCATGTATTTAACAAGATGCTAACATGATTAGCATGTTTGCTAACATGATGCTAACATGATTAGCATGCTACTAGCATCATGCTAACACAATTAACATGCCACTAGCATTATTCTAACACATTTTTACTAGTTTGTGTCATGTTTAAACCTTAAGCTAATCACTATTAGCATGTAGCTATTCACTGCTAGCATGTGTAGCATGGTGGAAATCCAGTTTGCTAGCATGAGTCAAAAGAGCCAACCGCCATGTCTCTATAATGTTCTGATACGACAAACGGTGCGGGACGAGTTACGCGCCAAAGTTTTGTTCAGGTGAATAGTAATTACAATACTAGAATGTACATTTCCTGAAGAAAATGTGAATGGTGCTTGCAGTGGCAAAATTCGCCACTCGGTTGCTAGGGTGCTGTAATTGGTTGCTAGGGCGTGGCCATGAAGTCACTACTTATTGGCGGCTTGATAGGCCGAGTCAAAAGAGCACAGCCCCAAGTCTCTATGACCTTCTGATCCAAAGATATGATCTCACAGATTTGGTCCCCATGTTAAGTCTATGGGACATTTTTCAGACGATTTTTCGTCCGCTGTGCAAACATCGTACACCCGATCGCTTAGAAAAGTCATAGCACACCTCTCCTCAATAAGCCGGTCGATTTGACACCTCATTCATGGGTCTACGACAAACGGTGCGGGACGAGTTACGCGCCAAAGTTTTGTCTAGGTGAATAGTAATTACAATACTAGAATGTACATTTCCTGAAGAAAATGTGAATGGTGCTTGCAGTGGCAAAACTCAGCACTCTTGATTAGCATGATGCTAACATAATTACCGTCCTGCTAGGATGTTTTTAGCAAGATGCTAACAGATTAGCATGTTGCTAGCATGATGCTAACACCCATAGCATGATGCCAGCATGTTTTTAGCAAGATTCTAATCATGTTAGCATAATGCTAGCAAAACATGCTAACATGATTAGCATAATGCTAGCATGATGCTAGCATGATTACCATGTTGCTACCATGATTTTAACAAGATGCTAATCATGTTACCATAATGCTAGCAACATGCTAACATGATTAGCATAATGGTAACATGATGTTAGCATGATTACCATGTTGCTAGCATGTTTTTAACAAGATGCTAACATGATTAGCATGTTGCTAGCATGATGCTAACACCCTAAGCATGCTGCTAGCATTTTTTAAACAAAATGCTAGTCATGTTAGCATAATGCTAGCAACATGCTAACATGATTAGCATAATGGTAACATGATGTTAGCATGATTACCATGTTGCTAGCATGTTTTTAACAAGATGCTAACATGATTAGCATGTTGCTAGCATGATGCTAACACCCTAAGCATGCTGCTAGCATTTTTTAAACAAAATGCTAGTCATGTTAGCATAATGCTAGCAACATGCTAACATGATTAGCATAATGCTAGCATGATGCTAGCATGATTACCATGTTGCTAGCATTATTTTAACCAAATGCTAATCATGTTAGCATTATGTTAGCAACATGCTAACATGATTAGCATGCTGCTAGCATGATGCTAACACCCTTAGCATGCTGCTAGCATGTTTTAAACAAGATGCTAATCATGTTAGCATAATGCTAACAAACACGCTAACATGATTAGCATAATGCTAGCATGATGCTAGCATGATTACCATGTTGTTAGCATGATTTTAACAAGATGCTAATCATGTTAGCATAATGCTAGCAACATGCTAACATCATTAACATAATGCTAGCATGATGCTAGCATGATTACCATGTTGTTAGCATGTATTTAACAAGATGCTAACATGATTAGCATGTTTGCTAACATGATGCTAACATGATTAGCATGCTACTAGCATCATGCTAACACAATTAACATGCCACTAGCATTATTCTAACACATTTTTACTAGTTTGTGTCATGTTTAAACCTTAAGCTAATCACTATTAGCATGTAGCTATTCACTGCTAGCATGTGTAGCATGGTGGAAATCCAGTTTGCTAGCATGAGTCAAAAGAGCCAACCGCCATGTCTCTATAATGTTCTGATGCAGAAATATAGGTGTTTCAAAACGGTTGCTAGGGTACTCTGTTTGGTTGCTAGGGAGTGGCTTGGTAGCTACCAATGATGATACTCCAAAGGCTACTTGACAATATAAACCAACACCCATGTCTCTACGATGTTCTGATGCAGAGATATAGATCTTGCAAAACGGTTGCTAGGGTACTCTGTTTGGTTGCTAGGGAGTGGCTTGGCAGCTGCCAGTAATGATAAACCAAAGGCTGCTTGCCAGTATGAATGATATAAACCAACCCCCATTCCTCTATGATGTTCAGATTTGAAGATATCCCCTCTATGCTTTGAGTTGCTAGGGTGCTCTAAATAGTTGCTAGGGCGTGGCTATGATATCTTGAAGGTGATTCGTGATTGGCCGTTTGCTGCCCCGAGTCAAATGAGCCCACCCTCATGTTTCTATGACACTCCTATCCAAAGATATTCCTTTGATCTTTTTCAATGGAAGTCTATGGAACTTGTTGCTATGGTGCTCTATATGGTTGCTAGGGCGTGGCTCGATAGCTTCACAATGATCCTGAGAGACTGATTGGTTGCCTGAGTAAAATGAGCCCACCCCCTTGTCTCTATGACATTGTGATCCAGAGTTATGTTCAATACAAAATCCCTATGTAATTTCCCATAGTAGGAAAAACACAGTACTTCCTGGTTCATGGGCACGGCTTCACCATAGTATGTCTATGGGGCAACTTTGGGCAGCTCTTGCGCCCCAGGGGTACAACTTACACCCCATTTTGAGGTATGGTCTGAGAGAGCCTATCAGGCTCTTCAAACGTGGTAACCCACATGTTTCTATGAAATTCTCGTTAGGAGCTATTACTCGTCAAAGTTTGTCCCAATGCAAAGTCTATGGGATTTTTTTCGCTACTTTTTCGCCCGCCGGACGAACATCGTACACCCGATCGCTTATAAAAGTCATAGCACACCTCTCCTCAATGAGCCGGTCGATTTGACACCTCATTCATTGGTCTATGACAAAAACTGCGGGAGGAGTAGCGCGCAGAAATTGTGTCCAGAAGAAGAAGAAGAAGAATAATAAGTATGCAGAAGAATAAGAATGGAGCTTTGCCTTTGGCAAGCACCATTAACTAGAATGTACATTTCCTGAAGAAAATGTGAATGGTGCTTGCAGTGGCAAAACTCGGCACTCTTGATTAGCATGATGCTAACATAATTACCGTCCTGCTAGGATGTTTTTAGCAAAATGCTAACATGATTTGCATGTTGCTAGCATGATGCTAACACCCTAAGCATGCTGCTAGCATGTTTTAAACAAAATGCTAGTCATGTTAGCATAATGCTAGCAAAATGCTAATATGATTAGCATAATACTAGCATGATGCTAGCATGATTACCATGTTGCTAGCATGATTTTAACAAGATGCTAATCATGTTAGCATAATTCTAGCAACATGCTAACATCATTAGCATAATGCTAGCATGATGCTAGCATGATTACCATGTTGTTAGCATGTATTTAACAAGATGCTAACATGATTAGCATGTTTGCTAACATGATGCTAACATGATTATCATGCTACTAGCATCATGCTAACACAATTAGCATGCCACTAGCATTATTCTAACACATTTTTACTAGTTTGTGTCATGTTTAAACCTTAAGCTACTCACTATTAGCATGTAGCTATTCACTGCTAGCATGTGTAGCATGGTGGAAGTCCAGTTTGCTAGCATGAGTCAAAAGAGCCAACCGCCATGTCTCTATAATGTTCTGATGCAGAAATATAGGTGTTTCAAAACGGTTGCTAGGGTACTCTGTTTGGTTGCTAGGGAGTGGCTTGGCAGCTGCCAATGATGATACTCCAAAGGCTGCTTGACAATATAAACCAACCCCCATGTCTGTACGATGTTCTGACGCAGAGATATAGATCTTGCAAAATGGTTGCTAGGGTACTCTGTTTGGTTGCTAAGGAGTGGCTTGGCAGCTACCAATGATGATACACCAAAGGCTGCTTGCCAGTATGAATGATATAAACCAACCCCCATGCCTCTATGATATTCAGATTTGAAGATATCTGCCTATGCTTTGGGTTGCTAGGGTGCTCTATATGGTTGCTAAGGCGTGGCTATGATGTCTTTAAGGTGATTTGTGATTGGCGGTTTGCTGCCTCGAGTCAAATGAGCCCACCCTCATGTTTCTATGACACTCCTATCCAAAGATATTCCTTTGATCTTTTTCAATGGAAGTCTATGGAACTTGTTGCTATGGTTCTCTATATGGTTGCTAGGGCGTGGCTTGATAGCTTTACAATGATCCTGAGAGACTGATTGGTTGCCTGAGTAAAATGAGCCCACCCCCTTGTCTCTATGACATTGTGATTCAGAGTTATGTTCAATACAAAATCCCTATGTAATTTCCCATAGTAGGAAAAACACAGTACTTCCTGGTTCATGGGCACGGCTTCACCATAGTATGTCTATGGGGCAACTTTGGGCAGCTCTTGCGCCCCAGGGGTACAACTTACACCCCATTTTGAGGTATGGTCTGAGAGAGCCTATCAGGCTCTTCAAACGTGGTAACCCACATGTTTCTATGAAACTCTCGTTAGGAGCTATTACTCATCAAAGTTTGTCCCAATGCAAAGTCTATGGGATTTTTTTCGCTACTTTTTCGCCCGCCGGACGAACATCGTACACCCGATCGCTTATAAAAGTCATAGCACACCTGTCCTCAATGAGCCGGTCGATTTGACACCTCATTCATGGGTCTATGACAAAAACTGCGGGAGGAGTAGCGCGCAGAAATTGTGTCCAGAAGAAGAAGAAGAAGAATAATAAGTATGCAGAAGAATAAGAATGGAGCTTTGCCTTTGGCAAGCACCATTAACTAGAATGTACATTTCCTGAAGAAAATGTGAATGGTGCTTGCAGTGGCAAAATTCGGCACTCGGTTGCTAGGGTGCTGTAATTGGTTGATAGGGCGTGGCCATGAAGTCACTACTTATTGGTGGCTTGATAGGCCGAGTCAAAAGAGCCCAGCACCAAGTCTCTATGACCTTATAAACCAAAGATATGATCTCACAGATTTGGCCCCCATGTTAAGTCTATGGGAGTTTTTTCAGCCATTTTTTCGTACGCTGTGCGAACATCGTACACCTGATTGCTTAGAAAAGTCATAGCACACCTCTCCTCAATAAGCCGGTCGATTTGACACCTCATTCGTGGATCTACGTCAAAAACTGCGAGACGAGTCACGCGCCAAAGTTTTGTTCAGGTGAATAGTAATTACAATACTAGAATGTACATTTCCTGAAGAAAATGTGAATGGTGCTTGCAGTGGCAAAATTTGGCCCCGGTTGCTAGGGTGCTGTAATTGGTTGCTAGGGCGTGGCTATGAAGTTGCTGTGTCACTACTTATTGGCTGGCCGAATCAAAAGAGCCCAGCCCCAAGTCTCTATGACCTTATGATCCAAAGATATGATCTCACAGATTTTGACCCAATGTTAAGTCTATGGGAGTTTTTTCAGCCATTTTTTCGTACGCTGTGCGAACATCGTACACCCGATCACTTAGAAAAGTCATAGCACACCTCTCCTCAATAAGCCGGTCGATTTGACACCTCATATGTGGGTCTACGACAAACGGTGCGGGACGAGTTACGCGCCAAAGTTTCGTTCAGGTGAATAGTAATTACAATACTAGAATGTACATTTCCTAAAGAAAATGTGAATGGTGCTTGCAGTGGCAAAACACCGGACTCGGTTGCTAGGGTGCTGTAATTGGTTGCTAGGGCATGGCTATGAAGTTGCTGTGTCACTACTTATTGGCTGGCCGAATCAAAAGAGCCCAGCCCCAAGTCTCTACGAACTTCTGATCCAAAGATATGATCTCACAGATTTGGACCCCATGTTAAGTCTATGGGAGTTTTTTCAGCCATTTTTTTCGTACGCTGTGCGAACAGCGTACACCCGATCGCTTAGAAAAGTCATAGCACACCTCTCCTCAATAAGCCGGTCGATTTGACACCTCATTTGTGGGTCTAGGACAAACGGTGCGGGACGAGTTACGCGCCAAAGTTTTGTTCAGGTGAATAGTAATTACAATACTAGAATGTACATTTCCTAAAGAAAATGTGAATGGTGCTTGCAGTGGCAAAACACCGGACTCGGTTGCTAGGGTGCTGTAATTGGTTGCTAGGGCGTGGCTATGAAGTTGCTGTGTCACTACTTATTGGCTTGCCGAATCAAAAGAGCCCAGCCCCAAGTCTCTACGAACTTCTGATCCAAAGATATGATCTCACAGATTTGGACCCCATGTTAAGTCTATGGGAGTTTTTTCAGCCATTTTTTTCGTACGCTGTGCGAACATCGTACACCCGATCGCTTAGAAAAGTCATAGCACACCTCTCCTCAATAAGCCGGTCGATTTGACACCTCATTTGTGGGTCTAGGACAAACGGTGCGGGACGAGTTACGCGCCAAAGTTTTGTTCAGGTGAATAGTAATTACAATACTAGAATGTACATTTCCTGAAGAAAATGTGAATGGTGCTTGCAGTGGCAAAATTCGGCACCGGTTGCTAGGGTGCTGTAATTGGTTGCTAGGGCGTGGCTATGAAGTTGCTGTGCCACTACTTATTGGCTGGCCGAATCAAAAGAGCCCAGCCCCAAGTCTCTATGACCTTCTGATCCAAAGATATGATCTCACAGATTTTGACCCAATGTTAAGTCTATGGTAGTTTTTTCAGCCATTTTTTTCATACGCTGTGCGAACATCGTACACCCGATCGCTTAGAAAAGTCATAGCACACCTCTCCTCAATAAGCCGGTCGATTTGACACCTCATTTGTGGGTCTAGGACAAACGGTGCGGAACGAGTTACGCGCCAAAGTTTTGTTCAGGTGAATAGTAATTACAATACTAGAATGTACATTTCCTGAAGAAAATGTGAATGGTGCTTGCAGTGGCAAAACTCGGCACTCTTGATTAGCATGATGCTAACATAATTACCGTCCTGCTAGGATGTTTTTATCAAGATGCTAACATGATTAGCATGTTGCTAGCATTATGCTAACACCCTTAGCATGCTGCTAGCATGTTTTTAGAAAGATGCTATTCATGTTGGCATTATGCTAGCAACATGCTAACATGATTAGCATTTGTTGCTAGCATAATGCTAACACCCTTAGCATGCTGGTAGCATGTTTTTAGAAAGATGCTAATCATGTTAGCATAATGCTAGCAACATGCTAACATGATTAGCATAATGCTAGCATGATGCTAGCATGATTACCATGTTGCTAGCATGTTTTTAACAAGATGCTAACATAATTAGCATGTTTGCTAGCATGATGCTAACATGATTAGCATGCTACTAGCATGATGCTAACACAATTAGCATGTTACCAGCATGATGTAACACATTTTTACTAGTTTGTGTCATGTTTAAACCCTAAGCTAATCACTATTAGCATGTAGCTATTCACTGCTAGCATGTGTAGCATGTTGGAAGTTCAGTTTGCTAGCATGAGTCAAAAGAGCCAACCGCCATGTCTCTATGATGCTCTGATGCAGAGATATAGATCTTGCTAAACGGTTGCTAGGGTACTCTGTTTGGTTGCTAAGGAGTGGCTTGGCAGCTACCAATGATGATACTCCAAAGGCTGCTTGACAATATAAACCAACCCCCATGTCTTTATGATGTTCTGATGCAGAGATATAGATCTTGCAAAACGGTTGCTAGGGTACTCTGTTTGGTTGCTAGGGAGTGGCTTGGCAGCTGCTAGTAATGATAAACCAAAGGCTGCTTGCCAGTATAAATGATATAAACCAACCCCCATGCCTCTATGATATTCAGATTTGAAGATATCTGCCTATGCTTTGGGTTGCTAGGGTGCTTTAAATGGTTGCTAAGGCGTGGCTATGATGTCTTTAAGGTGATTTGTGATTGGCGGTTTGCTGCCTCCAGTCAAATGAGCCCACCCTCTTGTTTGTACGACACTTCTATCCAAAGATATTCATTTGATCTTTTTCAATGGAAGTCAATGGAACTTGTTGCTATGGTGCTCTATATGGTTGCTAGGGCGTGGCTTGATAGCTTCACAATGATCCTGAGAGACTGATTGGTTGCCTGAGTAAAATGGGCCCACCCCCTTGTCTCTATGACATTGTGATCCAGAGTTATGTTCAATACAAAATCCCTATGTAATTTCCCATAGTAGGAAAAACACAGTACTTCCTGGTTCATGGGCACGGCTTCACCATAGTATGTCTATGGGGCAACTTTGGGCAGCTCTTGCGCCCCAGGGGTACAACTTACACCCCATTTTGAGGTATGGTCTGAGAGAGCCTATCAGGCTCTTCAAACGTGGTAACCCACATGTTTCTATGAAATTCTCGTTAGGAGCTATTACTCATCAAAGTTTGTCCCAATGCAAAGTCTATGGGATTTTTTTCGCTACTTTTTCGCCCGCCGGACGAACATCGTACACCCGATCGCTTATAAAAGTCATAGCACACCTGTCCTCAATGAGCCGGTCGATTTGACACCTCATTCATGGGTCTATGACAAAAACTGCGGGAGGAGTAGCGCGCAGAAATTGTGTCCAGAAGAAGAAGAAGAAGAATAATAAGTATGCAGAAGAATAAGAATGGAGCTTTGCCTTTGGCAAGCACCATTAACTAGAATGTACATTTCCTGAAGAAAATGTGAATGGTGCTTGCAGTGGCAAAATTCGGCACCGGTTGCTAGGGTACTGTAATTGGTTGCTAGGGCGTGGCTATGAAGTTGCTGTTTCACTACTTATTGGATGGCTGAGTCAGAAGAGCCTAGCCCCAAGTCTCTATGACCTTTTGATCCAAAGGTATGATCTCACAGATTTGGTCCCCATGTTAAGTCTATGAGACTTTTTTCAGCCGATTTTTCGTCCGCCGTGCGAACATCGTACACCCAATCACTTAGAAAAGTCATAGCACACCTCTCTTCAATAAGCCGGTCGATTTGACACCTCAGTTGTGGGTCTACGACAAATGGTGCGGGAGGAGTTACGCGCCAAAGTTTTGTTCAGGTGAATAGTAATTACAATACTAGAATGTACATTTCCTGAAGAAAATGTGAATGGTGCTTGCAGTGGCAAAATTCGCCGCTCGGTTGCTAGGGTGCTGTAATTGGTTGCTAGGGCGTGGCCATGAAGTCACTACTTATTGGCGGCTTGATAGGCCGAGTCAAAAGAGCCCAGCCCCAAGTCTCTATGACCTTCTGATCCAAAGATATGATCTCACAGATTTGGCCCCCATGTTAAGTCTATGGGAGTTTTTTCAGGCGATTTTTCGTCCGCTGTGCGAACATCGTACACCCGATCACTTAGAAAAGTCATAGCACACCTCTTCTCAATAAGCCGGTCGATTTGACACCTCATTCGTGGGTCTACGACAAACGGTGCGGGACGAGTTACGCGCCAATGTTTTGTTCAGGTGAATAGTAATTACAATACTAGAATGTACATTTCCTGAAGAAAATGTGAATGGTGCTTGCAGTGGCAAAACTCGGCACTCTTGATTAGCATGATGCTAACATAATTACCGTCCTGCTAGGATGTTTTTAGCAAGATGCTAACATGATTAGCATGTTGCTAGCATTATGCTAACACCCTTACCATGCTGCTAGCATGTTTTTAGAAAGATGCTAATCATGTTAGCATAATGCTAGCAACATGCTAACATGATTAGCATGTTGCTAGCATGATGCTAACACCCTTAGCATGCTGCTAGCATGTTTTTAGAAAGATGCTAATCATGTTAGCATAATGCTAGCAACATGCTAACATGATTAGCATTATGCTAGCATGATGCTACCATGATTACCATGTTGCTAGCATGTTTTTAACAAGATGCTAACATAATTAGCATGTTTGCTAACATGATGCTAACATGATTAGCATTCTACTAGCATGATGTTAACACAATTAGCATGTTACCAGCATGATGCTAACACATTTTTACTAGTTTGTGTCATGTTTAAACCCTAAGCTAATCACTATTAGCATGTAGCTATTCACTGCTAGCATGTGTAACATGTTGGAAGTCCAGTTTGCTAGCATGAGTCAAAAGAGCCAACCGCCATGTCTCTATGATGCTCTGATGCAGAGATATAGATCTTGCTAAACGGTTGCTAGGGTACTCTGTTTGGTTGCTAAGGAGTGGCTTGGCAGCTACCAATGATGATACTCCAAAGGCTGCTTGACAATATAAACCAACCCCCATGTCTTTATGATGTTCTGATGCAGAGATATAGATCTTGCAAAACGGTTGCTAGGGTACTCTGTTTGGTTGCTAGGGAGTGGCTTGGCAGCTGCCAGTAATGATAAACCAAAGGCTGCTTGCCAGTATGAATGATATAAACCAACCCCCATGCCTGTATGATATTCAGATTTGAAGATATCCCTTTATGCTTTGGGTTGCTAGGGTGCTCTAAATGGTTGCTAGGGCGTGGCAATGAAGTGTTTAAGGTGATTCGTGATTGGCCGTTTGCTGCCCCGAGTCAAATGAGCCCACCCTCATGTTTCTATGACACTCCTATCCAAAGATATTCATTTGATCTTTTTCAATGGAAGTCTATGGAACTTGTTGCTATGGTGCTCTATATGGTTGCTAGGGCGTGGCTTGATAGCTTCACAATGAACCTGAGACACTGATTGGTTGCCTGAGTAAAATGAGCCCACCCCCTTGTCTTTAAGACATTGTGATCCAGAGTTATGTTCAATACAAAATCCCTATGTAATTTCCCATAGTAGGAAAAACACAGTACTTCCTGGTTCATGGGCACGGCTTCACCATAGTATGTCTATGGGGCAACTTTGGGCAGCTCTTGCGCCCCAGGGGTACAACTTACACCCCATTTTGAGGTATGGTCTGAGAGAGCCTGTCAGCCTCTTCAAACGTAGTAACCCACATGTTTCTATGAAATTCTCGTTAGGAGCTATTACTCATCAAAGTTTGTCCCAATGCAAAGTCTATGGGATTTTTTTCGCTACTTTTTCGCCCGCCGGACGAACATCGTACACCCGATCGCTTATAAAAGTCATAGCACACCTGTCCTCAATGAGCCGGTCGATTTGACACCTCATTCATGGGTCTATGACAAAAACTGCGGGAGGAGTAGCGTGCAGAAATTGTGTCCAGAAGAAGAAGAAGAAGAATAATAAGTATGCAGAAGAATAAGAATGGAGCTTTGCCTTTGGCAAGCACCATTAACTAGAATGTACATTTCCTGAAGAAAATGTGAATGGTGCTTGCAGTGGCAAAATTCGCCACTCGGTTGCTAGGTTGCTGTAATTGGTTGCTAGGGCGTGGCCATGAAGTCACTACTTATTGGCGGCTTGATAGGCCGAGTCAAAAGAGCCCAGCCCCAAGTCTCTATGACCTTCTAAACCAAAGATATGATCTCACAGATTTGGCCCCCATGTTAAGTCTATGGGAGTTTTTTCAGCCGTTTTTTCGTACGCTGTGCGAACATCGTACACCCGATCGCTTAGAAAAGTCATAGCACACCTCTCCTCAATAAGCCGGTCGATTTGACACCTCATATGTGGGTCTACGACAAACGGTGCGGGACGAGTTACGCGCCAAAGTTTTGTTCAGGTGAATAGTAATTACAATACTAGAATGTACATTTCCTGAAGAAAATGTGAATGGTGCTTGCAGTGGCAAAACTCGGCACTCTTGATTAGCATGATGCTAACATAATTACCGTCCTGCTAGGATGTTTTTAGCAAAATGCTAACATGATTTGCATGTTGCTAGCATGATGGTAACACCCTAAGCATGCTGCTAGCATGTTTTAAACAAAATGCTAGTCATGTTAGCATAATGCTAGCAAAATGCTAATATGATTAGCATAATACTAGCATGATGCTAGCATGATTACCATGTTGCTAGCATTATTTTAACAAGATGCTAATCATGTTAGCATTATGTTAACAACATGCTAACATGATTAGCATGTTTTGCTAGCATGATGCTAACACCCTTAGCATGCTGTTAGCATGTTTTAAACAAGATGCTAATCATGTTAGCATAATGCTAGCAAACATGCTAACATGATTAGCATAATGTTAGCATGATGCTAGCATGATTACCATGTTGCTAGCATGATTTTAACAAGATGCTAATCATGTTAGCATAATTCTAGCAACATGCTAACATCATTAGCATAATGCTAGCATGATGCTAGCATGATTACCATGTTGTTAGCATGTATTTAACAAGATGCTAACATGATTAGCATGTTTGCTAACATGATGCTAACATGATTATCATGCTACTAGCATCATGCTAACACAATTAGCATGCCACTAGCATTATTCTAACACATTTTTACTAGTTTGTGTCATGTTTAAACCTTAAGCTACTCACTATTAGCATGTAGCTATTCACTGCTAGCATGTGTAGCATGGTGGAAGTCCAGTTTGCTAGCATGAGTCAAAAGAGCCAACCGCCATGTCTCTATAATGTTCTGATGCAGAAATATAGGTGTTTCAAAACGGTTGCTAGGGTACTCTGTTTGGTTGCTAGGGAGTGGCTTGGCAGCTGCCAATGATGATACTCCAAAGGCTGCTTGACAATATAAACCAACCCCCATGTCTGTACGATGTTCTGACGCAGAGATATAGATCTTGCAAAATGGTTGCTAGGGTACTCTGTTTGGTTGCTAAGGAGTGGCTTGGCAGCTACCAATGATGATACACCAAAGGCTGCTTGCCAGTATGAATGATATAAACCAACCCCCATGCCTCTATGATATTCAGATTTGAAGATATCTGCCTATGCTTTGGGTTGCTAGGGTGCTCTATATGGTTGCTAAGGCGTGGCTATGATGTCTTTAAGGTGATTTGTGATTGGCGGTTTGCTGCCTCGAGTCAAATGAGCCCACCCTCATGTTTCTATGACACTCCTATCCAAAGATATTCCTTTGATCTTTTTCAATGGAAGTCTATGGAACTTGTTGCTATGGTTCTCTATATGGTTGCTAGGGCGTGGCTTGATAGCTTTACAATGATCCTGAGAGACTGATTGGTTGCCTGAGTAAAATGAGCCCACCCCCTTGTCTCTATGACATTGTGATTCAGAGTTATGTTCAATACAAAATCCCTATGTAATTTCCCATAGTAGGAAAAACACAGTACTTCCTGGTTCATGGGCACGGCTTCACCATAGTATGTCTATGGGGCAACTTTGGGCAGCTCTTGCGCCCCAGGGGTACAACTTACACCCCATTTTGAGGTATGGTCTGAGAGAGCCTATCAGGCTCTTCAAACGTGGTAACCCACATGTTTCTATGAAACTCTCGTTAGGAGCTATTACTCATCAAAGTTTGTCCCAATGCAAAGTCTATGGGATTTTTTTCGCTACTTTTTCGCCCGCCGGACGAACATCGTACACCCGATCGCTTATAAAAGTCATAGCACACCTGTCCTCAATGAGCCGGTCGATTTGACACCTCATTCATGGGTCTATGACAAAAACTGCGGGAGGAGTAGCGCGCAGAAATTGTGTCCAGAAGAAGAAGAAGAAGAATAATAAGTATGCAGAAGAATAAGAATGGAGCTTTGCCTTTGGCAAGCACCATTAACTAGAATGTACATTTCCTGAAGAAAATGTGAATGGTGCTTGCAGTGGTAAAATTCGGCCCCAGTTGCTAGGGTGATGTAATTGGTTGCTAGGGCGTCGCTATGAAGTTGCTGTGTCACTACTTATTGGCTGGCCGAATCAAAAGAGCCCAGCCCCAAGTCTCTATGACCTTCTGATCCATAGATATGATCTCACAGATTTTGACCCAATGTTAAGTCTATGGGAGTTTTTTCAGCCGTTTTTTCGTACGCTGTGCGGACATCGTACACACGATCGCTTAGAAAAGTCATAGCACACCTCTCCTCGATAAGCCGGTCGATTTGACACCTCATTCATGGGTCTACGACAAACGGTGCGGGACGAGTTACGCGCCAAAGTTTTGTTCAGGTGAATAGTAATTACAATACTAGAATGTACATTTCCTGAAGAAAATGTGAATGGTGCTTGCAGTGGCAAAATTCGGCACTCGGTTGCTAGGGTGCTGTAATTGGTTGATAGGGCGTGGCCATGAAGTCACTACTTATTGGTGGCTTGATAGGCCGAGTCAAAAGAGCCCAGCACCAAGTCTCTATGACCTTATAAACCAAAGATATGATCTCACAGATTTGGCCCCCATGTTAAGTCTATGGGAGTTTTTTCAGCCATTTTTTCGTACGCTGTGCGAACATCGTACACCTGATTGCTTAGAAAAGTCATAGCACACCTCTCCTCAATAAGCCGGTCGATTTGACACCTCATTCGTGGATCTACGTCAAAAACTGCGAGACGAGTCACGCGCCAAAGTTTTGTTCAGGTGAATAGTAATTACAATACTAGAATGTACATTTCCTGAAGAAAATGTGAATGGTGCTTGCAGTGGCAAAATTTGGCCCCGGTTGCTAGGGTGCTGTAATTGGTTGCTAGGGCGTGGCTATGAAGTTGCTGTGTCACTACTTATTGGCTGGCCGAATCAAAAGAGCCCAGCCCCAAGTCTCTATGACCTTATGATCCAAAGATATGATCTCACAGATTTTGACCCAATGTTAAGTCTATGGGAGTTTTTTCAGCCATTTTTTTCGTACGCTGTGCGAACATCGTACACCCGATCACTTAGAAAAGTCATAGCACACCTCTCCTCAATAAGCCGGTCGATTTGACACCTCATATGTGGGTCTACGACAAACGGTGCGGGACGAGTTACGCGCCAAAGTTTCGTTCAGGTGAATAGTAATTACAATACTAGAATGTACATTTCCTAAAGAAAATGTGAATGGTGCTTGCAGTGGCAAAACACCGGACTCGGTTGCTAGGGTGCTGTAATTGGTTGCTAGGGCATGGCTATGAAGTTGCTGTGTCACTACTTATTGGCTGGCCGAATCAAAAGAGCCCAGCCCCAAGTCTCTACGAACTTCTGATCCAAAGATATGATCTCACAGATTTGGACCCCATGTTAAGTCTATGGGAGTTTTTTCAGCCATTTTTTTCGTACGCTGTGCGAACAGCGTACACCCGATCGCTTAGAAAAGTCATAGCACACCTCTCCTCAATAAGCCGGTCGATTTGACACCTCATTTGTGGGTCTAGGACAAACGGTGCGGGACGAGTTACGCGCCAAAGTTTTGTTCAGGTGAATAGTAATTACAATACTAGAATGTACATTTCCTGAAGAAAATGTGAATGGTGCTTGCAGTGGCAAAATTCGGCACCGGTTGCTAGGGTACTGTAATTGGTTGCTAGGGCGTGGCTATGAAGTTGCTGTTTCACTACTTATTGGATGGCTGAGTCAGAAGAGCCTAGCCCCAAGTCTCTATGACCTTTTGATCCAAAGGTATGATCTCACAGATTTGGTCCCCATGTTAAGTCTATGAGACTTTTTTCAGCCGATTTTTCGTCCGCCGTGCGAACATCGTACACCCAATCACTTAGAAAAGTCATAGCACACCTCTCTTCAATAAGCCGGTCGATTTGACACCTCAGTTGTGGGTCTATGACAAATGGTGCGGGAGGAGTTACGCGCCAAAGTTTTGTTCAGGTGAATAGTAATTACAATACTAGAATGTACATTTCCTGAAGAAAATGTGAATGGTGCTTGCAGTGGCAAAATTCGCCACTCGGTTGCTAGGTTGCTGTAATTGGTTGCTAGGGCGTGGCCATGAAGTCACTACTTATTGGCGGCTTGATAGGCCGAGTCAAAAGAGCCCAGCCCCAAGTCTCTATGACCTTCTAAACCAAAGATATGATCTCACAGATTTGGCCCCCATGTTAAGTCTATGGGAGTTTTTTCAGCCGTTTTTTCGTACGCTGTGCGAACATCGTACACCCGATCGCTTAGAAAAGTCATAGCACACCTCTCCTCAATAAGCCGGTCGATTTGACACCTCATATGTGGGTCTACGACAAACGGTGCGGGACGAGTTACGCGCCAAAGTTTTGTTCAGGTGAATAGTAATTACAATACTAGAATGTACATTTCCTGAAGAAAATGTGAATGGTGCTTGCAGTGGCAAAATTCGCCACTCGGTTGCTAGGGTGCTGTAATTGGTTGCTAGGGCGTGGCCATGAAGTCACTACTTATTGGCGGCTTGATAGGCCGAGTCAAAAGAGCACAGCCCCAAGTCTCTATGACCTTCTGATCCAAAGATATGATCTCACAGATTTGGTCCCCATGTTAAGTCTATGGGACATTTTTCAGACGATTTTTCGTCCGCTGTGCAAACATCGTACACCCGATCGCTTAGAAAAGTCATAGCACACCTCTCCTCAATAAGCCGGTCGATTTGACACCTCATTCATGGGTCTACGACAAACGGTGCGGGACGAGTTACGCGCCAAAGTTTTGTCTAGGTGAATAGTAATTACAATACTAGAATGTACATTTCCTGAAGAAAATGTGAATGGTGCTTGCAGTGGCAAAATTCAGCCCCGGTTGCTAGGGTGCTGTAATTGGTTGCTAGGGCGTGGCTATGAAGTTGCTGTGTCACTACTTATTGGCTGGCCGAATCAAAAGAGCCCAGCCCCAAGTCTCTATGACCTTCTAAACCAAAGATATGATCTCACAGATTTGGCCCCCATGTTAAGTCAATGGGAGTTTTTTCAGCCGTTTTTTCATACGCTGTGCGAACATCGTACACCTGATCGCTTATAAAAGTCATAGCACACCTCTCCTCAATAAGCCGGTCGATTTGACACCTCATTCGTGGGTCTACGACAAACAGTGCGGAACGAGTTACGCGCCAAAGTTTTGTTCAGGTGAATAGTAATTACAATACTAGAATGTACATTTCCTGAAGAAAATGTGAATGGTGCTTGCAGTGGTAAAATTCGGCCCCAGTTGCTAGGGTGATGTAATTGGTTGCTAGGGCGTCGCTATGAAGTTGCTGTGTCACTACTTATTGGCTGGCCGAATCAAAAGAGCCCAGCCCCAAGTCTCTATGACCTTCTGATCCATAGATATGATCTCACAGATTTTGACCCAATGTTAAGTCTATGGGAGTTTTTTCAGCCGTTTTTTCGTACGCTGTGCGGACATCGTACACACGATCGCTTAGAAAAGTCATAGCACACCTCTCCTCGATAAGCCGGTCGATTTGACACCTCATTCATGGGTCTACGACAAACGGTGCGGGACGAGTTACGCGCCAAAGTTTTGTTCAGGTGAATAGTAATTACAATACTAGAATGTACATTTCCTGAAGAAAATGTGAATGGTGCTTGCAGTGGCAAAATTCGCCACTCGGTTGCTAGGGTGCTGTAATTGGTTGCTAGGGCGTGGCCATGAAGTCACTACTTATTGGCGGCTTGATAGGCCGAGTCAAAAGAGCACAGCCCCAAGTCTCTATGACCTTCTGATCCAAAGATATGATCTCACAGATTTGGTCCCCATGTTAAGTCTATGGGACATTTTTCAGACGATTTTTCGTCCGCTGTGCAAACATCGTACACCCGATCGCTTAGAAAAGTCATAGCACACCTCTCCTCAATAAGCCGGTCGATTTGACACCTCATTCATGGGTCTACGACAAACGGTGCGGGACGAGTTACGCGCCAAAGTTTTGTCTAGGTGAATAGTAATTACAATACTAGAATGTACATTTCCTGAAGAAAATGTGAATGGTGCTTGCAGTGGCAAAACTCAGCACTCTTGATTAGCATGATGCTAACATAATTACCGTCCTGCTAGGATGTTTTTAGCAAGATGCTAACAGATTAGCATGTTGCTTAGCATGATGCTAACACCCATAGCATGATGCCAGCATGTTTTTAGCAAGATTCTAATCATGTTAGCATAATGCTAGCAAAACATGCTAACATGATTAGCATAATGCTAGCATGATGCTAGCATGATTACCATGTTGCTACCATGATTTTAACAAGATGCTAATCATGTTAACATAATGCTAAGCAACATGCTAACATGATTAGCATAATGGTAACATGATGTTAGCATGATTACCATGTTGCTAGCATGTTTTTAACAAGATGCTAACATGATTAGCATGTTGCTAGCATGATGCTAACACCCTAAGCATGCTGCTAGCATTTTTTAAACAAAATGCTAGTCATGTTAAGATAATGCTAAGCAACATGCTAACATGATTAGCATAATGGTAACATGATGTTAGCATGATTACCATGTTGCTAGCATGTTTTTAACAAGATGCTAACATGATTAGCATGTTGCTAGCATGATGCTAACACCCTAAGCATGCTGCTAGCATTTTTTAAACAAAATGCTAGTCATGTTAGCATAATGCTAGCAACATGCTAACATGATTAGCATAATGCTAGCATGATGCTAGCATGATTACCATGTTGCTAGCATTATTTTAACCAAATGCTAATCATGTTAGCATTATGTTAGCAACATGCTAACATGATTAGCATGCTGCCAAGCATGATGCTAACACCCTTAGCATGCTGCGAGCATGTTTTAAACCAGATGCGAATCATGTTAGCATATTGCTTGAAACATGCTAACATGATTAGCATAATGCTAGCATGATGCTAGCATGATTACCATGTTGTTAGCATGATTTTAACAAGATGCTAATCATGTTAGCATAATGCTAGCAACATGCTAACATCATTAACATAATGCTAGCATGATGCTAGCATGATTACCATGTTGTTAGCATGTATTTAACAAGATGCTAACATGATTAGCATGTTTGCTAACATGATGCTAACATGATTAGCATGCTACTAGCATCATGCTAACACAATTAACATGCCACTAGCATTATTCTAACACATTTTTACTAGTTTGTGTCATGTTTAAACCTTAAGCTAATCACTATTAGCATGTAGCTATTCACTGCTAGCATGTGTAGCATGGTGGAAATCCAGTTTGCTAGCATGAGTCAAAAGAGCCAACCGCCATGTCTCTATAATGTTCTGATGCAGAAATATAGGTGTTTCAAAACGGTTGCTAGGGTACTCTGTTTGGTTGCTAGGGAGTGGCTTGGTAGCTACCAATGATGATACTCCAAAGGCTACTTGACAATATAAACCAACACCCATGTCTCTACGATGTTCTGATGCAGAGATATAGATCTTGCAAAACGGTTGCTAGGGTACTCTGTTTGGTTGCTAGGGAGTGGCTTGGCAGCTGCCAGTAATGATAAACCAAAGGCTGCTTGCCAGTATGAATGATATAAACCAACCCCCATTCCTCTATGATGTTCAGATTTGAAGATATCCCCTCTATGCTTTGAGTTGCTAGGGTGCTCTAAATAGTTGCTAGGGCGTGGCTATGATATCTTGAAGGTGATTCGTGATTGGCCGTTTGCTGCCCCGAGTCAAATGAGCCCACCCTCATGTTTCTATGACACTCCTATCCAAAGATATTCCTTTGATCTTTTTCAATGGAAGTCTATGGAACTTGTTGCTATGGTGCTCTATATGGTTGCTAGGGCGTGGCTCGATAGCTTCACAATGATCCTGAGAGACTGATTGGTTGCCTGAGTAAAATGAGACCACCCCTTTGTCTCTATGACATTGTGATCCAGAGTTATGTTCAATACAAAATCCCTATGTAATTTCCCATAGTAGGAAAAACACAGTACTTCCTGGTTCATGGGCACGGCTTCACCATAGTATGTCTATGGGGCAACTTTGGGCAGCTCTTGCGCCCCAGGGGTACAACTTACACCCCATTTTGAGGTATGGTCTGAGAGAGCCTATCAGGCTCTTCAAACGTGGTAACCCACATGTTTCTATGAAATTCTCGTTAGGAGCTATTACTCGTCAAAGTTTGTCCCAATGCAAAGTCTATGGGATTTTTTTCGCTACTTTTTCGCCCGCCGGACGAACATCGTACACCCGATCGCTTATAAAAGTCATAGCACACCTCTCCTCAATGAGCCGGTCGATTTGACACCTCATTCATTGGTCTATGACAAAAACTGCGGGAGGAGTAGCGCGCAGAAATTGTGTCCAGAAGAAGAAGAAGAAGAATAATAAGTATGCAGAAGAATAAGAATGGAGCTTTGCCTTTGGCAAGCACCATTAACTAGAATGTACATTTCCTGAAGAAAATGTGAATGGTGCTTGCAGTGGCAAACCACCGGACTCGGTTGCTAGGGTGCTGTAATTGGTTGCTAGGGCGTGGCTATGAAGTTGCTGTGTCACTACTTATTGGCTGGCCGAATCAAAAGAGCCCAGCCCCAAGTCTCTACGAACTTCTGATCCAAAGATATGATCTCACAGATTTGGACCCCATGTTAAGTCTATGGGAGTTTTTTCAGCCGTTTTTTTTGTACGCTGTGCGAACATCGTACACCCGATCGCTTAGAAAAGTCATAGCACACCTCTCCTCAATAAGCCGGTCGATTTGACACCTCATTCGTGGGTCTACTACTAACGGTGCGGGACGAGTTACGCGCCAAAGTTTTGTTCAGGTGAATAGTAATTACAATACTAGAATGTACATTTCCTGAAGAAAATGTGAATGGTGCTTGCAGTGGCAAAATTCGGCACCGGTTGCTAGGGTGCTGTAATTGGTTGCTAGGGCGTTGCCATAAAGTCACTACTTATTGGCGGCTTGATAGGCCGAGTCAAAAGAGCCCAGCCCCAAGTCTCTATGACCATCTAAACCAAAGATATGATCTCTCAGATTTGGCCCCCATGTTAAGTCTATGGGAGTTTTTTCAGCCGTTTTTTCGTACGCTGTGCGAACATCGTACACCTAATCGCTTAGAAAAGTCATAGCACACCTCTCCTCAATAAGCCGGTCGATTTGACACCTCATTCGTGGGTCTACGACAAAAACTGCGGGACGAGTTACGCGCCAAAGTTTTGTTCAGGTGAATAGTAATTACAATACTAGAATGTACATTTCCTGAAGAAAATGTGAATGGTGCTTGCAGTGGCAAAACACCTGACTCGGTTGCTAGGGTGCTGTAATTGGTTGCTAGGGCGTGGCTATGAAGTTGCTGTGTCACTACTTATTGGCTGGCCGAATCAAAAGAGCCCAGCCCCAAGTCTCTACGACCTTCTAAACCAAAGATATGATCTCACAGATTTGGCCCCCATGTTGTCTATGGGAGTTTTTTCAGCCGTTTTTTCGTACGCTGTGCGAACATCGTACACCCGATCGCTTAGAAAAGTCATAGCACACCTATCCTTAATAAGCCGGTCGATTTGACACCTCATTCGTGGGTCTACGACAAACGGTGCGGGACGAGTTACGCGCCAAAGTTTTGTTCAGGTGATTAGTAATTACAATACTAGAATGTACATTTCCTGAAGAAAATGTGAATGGTGCTTGCAGTGGCAAAATTCGGCACCGGTTGCTAGGGTGCTGTAATTGGTTGCTAGGGCGTGGCTATGAAGATGCTGTGTCAATACTTATTGGCAGGTTGAATCAAAAGAGCCCAGCCCCAAGTCTCTATGACCTTCTAAACCAAAGATATGATCTCACAGATTTGGCCCCCATGTTAAGTCTATGGGAGTTTTTTCAGCCATTTTTTCGTATGCTGTGCGAAAATCATACACCCAATCGCTTAGAAAAGTCATAGCACACCTCTCCTCAATAAGCCGGTCGATTTGACACCTCATTCGTGGGTGTACGACAAACGGTGCGGGACGAGTTACGTGCCAAAGTTTTGTTCAGGTGAATAGTAATTACAATACTAGAATGTACATTTCCTGAAGAAAATGTGAATGGTGCTTGCAGTGGTAAAATTCGGCCCCAGTTGCTAGGGTGATGTAATTGGTTGCTAGGGCGTCGCTATGAAGTTGCTGTGTCACTACTTATTGGCTGGCCAAATCAAAAGAGCCCAGCCCCAAGTCTCTATGACCTTCTGATCCATAGATATGATCTCACAGATTTTGACCCAATGTTAAGTCTATGGGAGTTTTTTCAGCCGTTTTTCGTACGCTGTGCGGACATCGTACACACGATCGCTTAGAAAAGTCATAGCACACCTCTCCTCGATAAGCCGGTCGATTTGACACCTCATTCATGGGTCTACGACAAACGGTGCGGGACGAGTTACGCGCCAAAGTTTTGTTCAGGTGAATAGTAATTACAATACTAGAATGTACATTTCCTGAAGAAAATGTGAATGGTGCTTGCAGTGGCAAAATTCGGCACTCGGTTGCTAGGGTGCTGTAATTGGTTGATAGGGCGTGGCCATGAAGTCACTACTTATTGGCGGCTTGATAGGCCGAGTCAAAAGAGCCCAGCACCAAGTCTCTATGACCTTATAAACCAAAGATATGATCTCACAGATTTGGCCCCCATGTTAAGTCTATGGGAGTTTTTTCAGCCATTTTTTCGTACGCTGTGCGAACATCGTACACCTGATTGCTTAGAAAAGTCATAGCACACCTCTCCTCAATAAGCCGGTCGATTTGACACCTCATTTGTGGATCTACGTCAAAAACTGCGAGACGAGTTACGCGCCAAAGTTTTGTTCAGGTGAATAGTAATTACAATACTAGAATGTACATTTCCTGAAGAAAATGTGAATGGTGCTTGCAGTGGCAAAACACCGGACTCGGTTGCTAGGGTGCTGTAATTGGTTGCTAGGGCGTGGCTATGAAGTTGCTGTGTCACTACTTATTGGCTGGCCGAATCAAAAGAGCCCAGCCCCAAGTCTCTACGACCTTCTGATCCAAAGATATGATCTCACAGATTTGGTCCCCATGTTAAGTCTATGGGACATTTTTCAGACGATTTTTCGTATGCTGTGCGAACAGCGTACACCCGATCACTTAGAAAAGTCATAGCACACCTCTCCTCAATAAGCCGGTCGATTTGACACCTCATTTGTGGGTCTACGTCAAACGGTGCGGGACGAGTTACGCGCCAAAGTTTTGTTCAGGTGAATAGTAATTACAATACTAGAATGTACATTTCCTGAAGAAAATGTGAATGGTGCTTGCAGTGGCAAAATTCGGCCCCGGTTGCTAGGGTGCTGTAATTGGTTGCTAGGGCGTGGCTATGAAGTTGCTGTGTCACTACTTATTGGCTGGCCGAATCAAAAGAGCCCAGCCCCAAGTCTCTATGACCTTCTAAACCAAAGATATGATCTCACAGATTTGGCCCCCATGTTAAGTCTATGGGAGATTTTTCAGCCGTTTTTTCATACGCTGTGCGAACATCGTACACCTGATCGCTTAGAAAAGTCATAGCACACCTCTCCTCAATAAGCCGGTCGATTTGACACCTCATTCATGGGTCTACGACAAACGGTGCGGGACGAGTTATGCGCCAAAGTTTTGTTCAGGTGAATAGTAATTACAATACTAGAATGTACATTTCCTAAAGAAAATGTGAATGGTGCTTGCAGTGGCAAAACACCGGACTCGGTTGCTAGGGTGCTGTAATTGGTTGCTAGGGCATGGCTATGAAGTTGCTGTGTCACTACTTATTGGCTGGCCGAATCAAAAGAGCCCAGCCCCAAGTCTCTACGAACTTCTGATCCAAAGATATGATCTCACAGATTTGGACCCCATGTTAAGTCTATGGGAGTTTTTTCAGCCATTTTTTTCGTACGCTGTGCGAACATCGTACACCCGATCGCTTAGAAAAGTCATAGCACACCTCTCCTCAATAAGCCGGTCGATTTGACACCTCATTTGTGGGTCTAGGACAAACGGTGCGGGACGAGTTACGCGCCAAAGTTTTGTTCAGGTGAATAGTAATTACAATACTAGAATGTACATTTCCTGAAGAAAATGTGAATGGTGCTTGCAGTAGCAAAACACCGGACTCGGTTGCTAGGGTGCTGTAATTGGTTGCTAGGGCGTGGCTATGAAGTTGCTGTGCCACTACTTATTGGCTGGCCGAATCAAAAGAGCCCAGCCCCAAGTCTCTATGACCTTCTGATCCAAAGATATGATCTCACAGATTTTGACCCAATGTTAAGTCTATGGGAGTTTTTTCAGCCATTTTTTTCGTACGCTGTGCGAACATCGTACACCCGATCGCTTAGAAAAGTCATAGCACACCTCTCCTCAATAAGCCGGTCGATTTGACACCTCATTCGTGGGTCTACGACAAACGGTGCGGGACGAGTTACGCGCCAAAGTTTTGTTCAGGTGAATAGTAATTACAATACTAGAATGTACATTTCCTGAAGAAAATGTGAATGGTGCTTGCAGTGGCAAAATTCGGCACCTGGTTGCTAGGGTGAGGCTATGAAGTCAATAGTTATTGGCTGCTTGATAGGCCGAGTCAAAAAAGCCCAGCCCCAAGTCTCTATGATCTTCTAAACCAAAGATATGATCTCACAGATTTGGCCCCCATGTAAAGTCTATGGGAGTTTTTTCAGCCGTTTTTTCGTACGCTGTGCGAACATCGTACACCCGATCGCTTAGAAAAGTCATAGCACACCTCTCCTCAATAAGCCGGTCGATTTGACACCTCATTCGTGGGTCTACGACAAACGGTGCGGGACGAGTTACGCGCCAAAGTTTTGTTCAGGTGAATAGTAATTACAATACTAGAATGTACATTTCCTGAAGAAAATGTGAATGGTGCTTGCAGTGGCAAAACTCGGCACTCTTGATTAGCATGATGCTAACATAATTACCGTCCTGCTAGGATGTTTTTATCAAGATGATAACATGATTAGCATGTTGCTAGCATTATGCTAACACCCTTAGCATGCTGCTAGCATGTTTTTAGAAAGATGCTAATCATGTTAGCATTATGCTAGCAACATGCTAACATGATTAGCATTTGTTGCTAGCATAATGCTAACACCCTTAGCATGCTGCTAGCATGTTTTTAGAAAGATGCTAATCATGTTAGCATAATGCTAGCAACATGCTAACATGATTAGCATAATGCTAGCATGATGCTAGCATGATTACCATGTTGCTAGCATGTTTTTAACAAGATGCTAACATAATTAGCATGTTTGCTAGCATGATGCTAACATGATTAGCATGCTACTAGCATGATGCTAACACAATTAGCATGTTACCAGCATGATGTAACACATTTTTACTAGTTTGTGTCATGTTTAAACCCTAAGCTAATCACTATTAGCATGTAGCTATTCACTGCTAGCATGTGTAGCATGTTGGAAGTTCAGTTTGCTAGCATGAGTCAAAAGAGCCAACCGCCATGTCTCTATGATGCTCTGATGCAGAGATATAGATCTTGCTAAACGGTTGCTAGGGTACTCTGTTTGGTTGCTAAGGAGTGGCTTGGCAGCTACCAATGATGATACTCCAAAGGCTGCTTGACAATATAAACCAACCCCCATGTCTTTATGATGTTCTGATGCAGAGATATAGATCTTGCAAAACGGTTGCTAGGGTACTCTGTTTGGTTGCTAGGGAGTGGCTTGGCAGCTGCTAGTAATGATAAACCAAAGGCTGCTTGCCAGTATAAATGATATAAACCAACCCCCATGCCTCTATGATATTCAGATTTGAAGATATCTGCCTATGCTTTGGGTTGCTAGGGTGCTTTAAATGGTTGCTAAGGCGTGGCTATGATGTCTTTAAGGTGATTTGTGATTGGCGGTTTGCTGCCTCCAGTCAAATGAGCCCACCCTCTTGTTTGTACGACACTTCTATCCAAAGATATTCATTTGATCTTTTTCAATGGAAGTCAATGGAACTTGTTGCTATGGTGCTCTATATGGTTGCTAGGGCGTGGCTTGATAGCTTCACAATGATCCTGAGAGACTGATTGGTTGCCTGAGTAAAATGGGCCCACCCCCTTGTCTCTATGACATTGTGATCCAGAGTTATGTTCAATACAAAATCCCTATGTAATTTCCCATAGTAGGAAAAACACAGTACTTCCTGGTTCATGGGCACGGCTTCACCATAGTATGTCTATGGGGCAACTTTGGGCAGCTCTTGTGCCCCAGGGGTACAACTTACACCCCATTTTGAGGTATGGTCTGAGAGAGCCTATCAGGCTCTTCAAACGTGGTAACCCACATGTTTCTATGAAATTCTCGTTAGGAGCTATTACTCATCAAAGTTTGTCCCAATGCAAAGTCTATGGGATTTTTTTCGCTACTTTTTCGCCCGCCGGACGAACATCGTACACCCGATCGCTTATAAAAGTCATAGCACACCTGTCCTCAATGAGCCGGTCGATTTGACACCTCATTCATGGGTCTATGACAAAAACTGCGGGAGGAGTAGCGCGCAGAAATTGTGTCCAGAAGAAGAAGAAGAAGAATAATAAGTATGCAGAAGAATAAGAATGGAGCTTTGCCTTTGGCAAGCACCATTAACTAGAATGTACATTTCCTGAAGAAAATGTGAATGGTGCTTGCAGTGGCAAAATTCAGCCCCGGTTGCTAGGGTGCTGTAATTGGTTGCTAGGGCGTGGCTATGAAGTTGCTGTGTCACTACTTATTGGCTGGCCGAATCAAAAGAGCCCAGCCCCAAGTCTCTATGACCTTCTAAACCAAAGATATGATCTCACAGATTTGGCCCCCATGTTAAGTCAATGGGAGTTTTTTCAGCCGTTTTTTCATACGCTGTGCGAACATCGTACACCTGATCGCTTATAAAAGTCATAGCACACCTCTCCTCAATAAGCCGGTCGATTTGACACCTCATTCGTGGGTCTACGACAAACAGTGCGGAACGAGTTACGCGCCAAAGTTTTGTTCAGGTGAATAGTAATTACAATACTAGAATGTACATTTCCTGAAGAAAATGTGAATGGTGCTTGCAGTGGTAAAATTCGGCCCCAGTTGCTAGGGTGATGTAATTGGTTGCTAGGGCGTCGCTATGAAGTTGCTGTGTCACTACTTATTGGCTGGCCGAATCAAAAGAGCCCAGCCCCAAGTCTCTATGACCTTCTGATCCATAGATATGATCTCACAGATTTTGACCCAATGTTAAGTCTATGGGAGTTTTTTCAGCCGTTTTTTCGTACGCTGTGCGGACATCGTACACACGATCGCTTAGAAAAGTCATAGCACACCTCTCCTCGATAAGCCGGTCGATTTGACACCTCATTCATGGGTCTACGACAAACGGTGCGGGACGAGTTACGCGCCAAAGTTTTGTTCAGGTGAATAGTAATTACAATACTAGAATGTACATTTCCTGAAGAAAATGTGAATGGTGCTTGCAGTGGCAAAATTCGCCACTCGGTTGCTAGGGTGCTGTAATTGGTTGCTAGGGCGTGGCCATGAAGTCACTACTTATTGGCGGCTTGATAGGCCGAGTCAAAAGAGCACAGCCCCAAGTCTCTATGACCTTCTGATCCAAAGATATGATCTCACAGATTTGGTCCCCATGTTAAGTCTATGGGACATTTTTCAGACGATTTTTCGTCCGCTGTGCAAACATCGTACACCCGATCGCTTAGAAAAGTCATAGCACACCTCTCCTCAATAAGCCGGTCGATTTGACACCTCATTCATGGGTCTACGACAAACGGTGCGGGACGAGTTACGCGCCAAAGTTTTGTCTAGGTGAATAGTAATTACAATACTAGAATGTACATTTCCTGAAGAAAATGTGAATGGTGCTTGCAGTGGCAAAACTCAGCACTCTTGATTAGCATGATGCTAACATAATTACCGTCCTGCTAGGATGTTTTTAGCAAGATGCTAACAGATTAGCATGTTGCAAGCATGATGCTAACACCCATAGCATGATGCCAGCATGTTTTTAGCAAGATTCTAATCATGTTAGCATAATGCTAGCAAAACATGCTAACATGATTAGCATAATGCTAGCATGATGCTAGCATGATTACCATGTTGCTACCATGATTTTAACAAGATGCTAATCATGTTACCATAATGCTAAGCAACATGCTAACATGATTAGCATAATGGTAACATGATGTTAGCATGATTACCATGTTGCTAGCATGTTTTTAACAAGATGCTAACATGATTAGCATGTTGCTAGCATGATGCTAACACCCTAAGCATGCTGCTAGCATTTTTTAAACAAAATGCTAGTCATGTTAGCATAATGCTAGCAACATGCTAACATGATTAGCATAATGGTAACATGATGTTAGCATGATTACCATGTTGCTAGCATGTTTTTAACAAGATGCTAACATGATTAGCATGTTGCTAGCATGATGCTAACACCCTAAGCATGCTGCTAGCATTTTTTAAACAAAATGCTAGTCATGTTAGCATAATGCTAGCAACATGCTAACATGATTAGCATAATGCTAGCATGATGCTAGCATGATTACCATGTTGCTAGCATTATTTTAACCAAATGCTAATCATGTTAGCATTATGTTAGCAACATGCTAACATGATTAGCATGCTGCTAGCATGATGCTAACACCCTTAGCATGCTGCTAGCATGTTTTAAACAAGATGCTAATCATGTTAGCATAATGCTAGCAAACACGCTAACATGATTAGCATAATGCTGGCATGATGCTTAGCATGATTACCATGTTGTTAGCATGATTTTAACAAGATGCTAATCATGTTAGCATAATGCTAGCAACATGCTAACATCATTAACATAATGCTAGCATGATGCTAGCATGATTACCATGTTGTTAGCATGTATTTAACAAGATGCTAACATGATTAGCATGTTTGCTAACATGATGCTAACATGATTAGCATGCTACTAGCATCATGCTAACACAATTAACATGCCACTAGCATTATTCTAACACATTTTTACTAGTTTGTGTCATGTTTAAACCTTAAGCTAATCACTATTAGCATGTAGCTATTCACTGCTAGCATGTGTAGCATGGTGGAAATCCAGTTTGCTAGCATGAGTCAAAAGAGCCAACCGCCATGTCTCTATAATGTTCTGATGCAGAAATATAGGTGTTTCAAAACGGTTGCTAGGGTACTCTGTTTGGTTGCTAGGGAGTGGCTTGGTAGCTACCAATGATGATACTCCAAAGGCTACTTGACAATATAAACCAACACCCATGTCTCTACGATGTTCTGATGCAGAGATATAGATCTTGCAAAACGGTTGCTAGGGTACTCTGTTTGGTTGCTAGGGAGTGGCTTGGCAGCTGCCAGTAATGATAAACCAAAGGCTGCTTGCCAGTATGAATGATATAAACCAACCCCCATTCCTCTATGATGTTCAGATTTGAAGATATCCCCTCTATGCTTTGAGTTGCTAGGGTGCTCTAAATAGTTGCTAGGGCGTGGCTATGATATCTTGAAGGTGATTCGTGATTGGCCGTTTGCTGCCCCGAGTCAAATGAGCCCACCCTCATGTTTCTATGACACTCCTATCCAAAGATATTCCTTTGATCTTTTTCAATGGAAGTCTATGGAACTTGTTGCTATGGTGCTCTATATGGTTGCTAGGGCGTGGCTCGATAGCTTCACAATGATCCTGAGAGACTGATTGGTTGCCTGAGTAAAATGAGCCCACCCCCTTGTCTCTATGACATTGTGATCCAGAGTTATGTTCAATACAAAATCCCTATGTAATTTCCCATAGTAGGAAAAACACAGTACTTCCTGGTTCATGGGCACGGCTTCACCATAGTATGTCTATGGGGCAACTTTGGGCAGCTCTTGCGCCCCAGGGGTACAACTTACACCCCATTTTGAGGTATGGTCTGAGAGAGCCTATCAGGCTCTTCAAACGTGGTAACCCACATGTTTCTATGAAATTCTCGTTAGGAGCTATTACTCGTCAAAGTTTGTCCCAATGCAAAGTCTATGGGATTTTTTCGCTACTTTTTCGCCCGCCGGACGAACATCGTACACCCGATCGCTTATAAAAGTCATAGCACACCTCTCCTCAATGAGCCGGTCGATTTGACACCTCATTCATTGGTCTATGACAAAAACTGCGGGAGGAGTAGCGCGCAGAAATTGTGTCCAGAAGAAGAAGAAGAAGAATAATAAGTATGCAGAAGAATAAGAATGGAGCTTTGCCTTTGGCAAGCACCATTAACTAGAATGTACATTTCCTGAAGAAAATGTGAATGGTGCTTGCAGTGGCAAAACTCGGCACTCTTGATTAGCATGATGCTAACATAATTACCGTCCTGCTAGGATGTTTTTAGCAAAATGCTAACATGATTTGCATGTTGCTAGCATGATGCTAACACCCTAAGCATGCTGCTAGCATGTTTTAAACAAAATGCTAGTCATGTTAGCATAATGCTAGCAAAATGCTAATATGATTAGCATAATACTAGCATGATGCTAGCATGATTACCATGTTGCTAGCATTATTTTAACAAGATGCTAATCATGTTAGCATTATGTTAACAACATGCTAACATGATTAGCATGTTTTGCTAGCATGATGCTAACACCCTTAGCATGCTGTTAGCATGTTTTAAACAAGATGCTAATCATGTTAGCATAATGCTAGCAAACATGCTAACATGATTAGCATAATGCTAGCATGATGCTAGCATGATTACCATGTTGCTAGCATGATTTTAACAAGATGCTAATCATGTTAGCATAATTCTAGCAACATGCTAACATCATTAGCATAATGCTAGCATGATGCTAGCATGATTACCATGTTGTTAGCATGTATTTAACAAGATGCTAACATGATTAGCATGTTTGCTAACATGATGCTAACATGATTATCATGCTACTAGCATCATGCTAACACAATTAGCATGCCACTAGCATTATTCTAACACATTTTTACTAGTTTGTGTCATGTTTAAACCTTAAGCTACTCACTATTAGCATGTAGCTATTCACTGCTAGCATGTGTAGCATGGTGGAAGTCCAGTTTGCTAGCATGAGTCAAAAGAGCCAACCGCCATGTCTCTATAATGTTCTGATGCAGAAATATAGGTGTTTCAAAACGGTTGCTAGGGTACTCTGTTTGGTTGCTAGGGAGTGGCTTGGCAGCTGCCAATGATGATACTCCAAAGGCTGCTTGACAATATAAACCAACCCCCATGTCTGTACGATGTTCTGACGCAGAGATATAGATCTTGCAAAATGGTTGCTAGGGTACTCTGTTTGGTTGCTAAGGAGTGGCTTGGCAGCTACCAATGATGATACACCAAAGGCTGCTTGCCAGTATGAATGATATAAACCAACCCCCATGCCTCTATGATATTCAGATTTGAAGATATCTGCCTATGCTTTGGGTTGCTAGGGTGCTCTATATGGTTGCTAAGGCGTGGCTATGATGTCTTTAAGGTGATTTGTGATTGGCGGTTTGCTGCCTCGAGTCAAATGAGCCCACCCTCATGTTTCTATGACACTCCTATCCAAAGATATTCCTTTGATCTTTTTCAATGGAAGTCTATGGAACTTGTTGCTATGGTTCTCTATATGGTTGCTAGGGCGTGGCTTGATAGCTTTACAATGATCCTGAGAGACTGATTGGTTGCCTGAGTAAAATGAGCCCACCCCCTTGTCTCTATGACATTGTGATTCAGAGTTATGTTCAATACAAAATCCCTATGTAATTTCCCATAGTAGGAAAAACACAGTACTTCCTGGTTCATGGGCACGGCTTCACCATAGTATGTCTATGGGGCAACTTTGGGCAGCTCTTGCGCCCCAGGGGTACAACTTACACCCCATTTTGAGGTATGGTCTGAGAGAGCCTATCAGGCTCTTCAAACGTGGTAACCCACATGTTTCTATGAAACTCTCGTTAGGAGCTATTACTCATCAAAGTTTGTCCCAATGCAAAGTCTATGGGATTTTTTTCGCTACTTTTTCGCCCGCCGGACGAACATCGTACACCCGATCGCTTATAAAAGTCATAGCACACCTGTCCTCAATGAGCCGGTCGATTTGACACCTCATTCATGGGTCTATGACAAAAACTGCGGGAGGAGTAGCGCGCAGAAATTGTGTCCAGAAGAAGAAGAAGAAGAATAATAAGTATGCAGAAGAATAAGAATGGAGCTTTGCCTTTGGCAAGCACCATTAACTAGAATGTACATTTCCTGAAGAAAATGTGAATGGTGCTTGCAGTGGCAAAATTCGCCGCTCGGTTGCTAGGGTGCTGTAATTGGTTGCTAGGGCGTGGCCATGAAGTCACTACTTATTGGCGGCTTGATAGGCCGAGTCAAAAGAGCCCAGCCCCAAGTCTCTATGACCTTCTGATCCAAAGATATGATCTCACAGATTTGGCCCCCATGTTAAGTCTATGGGAGTTTTTTCAGGCGATTTTTCGTCCGCTGTGCGAACATCGTACACCCGATCACTTAGAAAAGTCATAGCACACCTCTTCTCAATAAGCCGGTCGATTTGACACCTCATTCGTGGGTCTACGACAAACGGTGCGGGACGAGTTACGCGCCAATGTTTTGTTCAGGTGAATAGTAATTACAATACTAGAATGTACATTTCCTGAAGAAAATGTGAATGGTGCTTGCAGTGGCAAAACTCGGCACTCTTGATTAGCATGATGCTAACATAATTACCGTCCTGCTAGGATGTTTTTAGCAAGATGCTAACATGATTAGCATGTTGCTAGCATTATGCTAACACCCTTACCATGCTGCTAGCATGTTTTTAGAAAGATGCTAATCATGTTAGCATAATGCTAGCAACATGCTAACATGATTAGCATGTTGCTAGCATGATGCTAACACCCTTAGCATGCTGCTAGCATGTTTTTAGAAAGATGCTAATCATGTTAGCATAATGCTAGCAACATGCTAACATGATTAGCATTATGCTAGCATGATGCTACCATGATTACCATGTTGCTAGCATGTTTTTAACAAGATGCTAACATAATTAGCATGTTTGCTAACATGATGCTAACATGATTAGCATTCTACTAGCATGATGTTAACACAATTAGCATGTTACCAGCATGATGCTAACACATTTTTACTAGTTTGTGTCATGTTTAAACCCTAAGCTAATCACTATTAGCATGTAGCTATTCACTGCTAGCATGTGTAACATGTTGGAAGTCCAGTTTGCTAGCATGAGTCAAAAGAGCCAACCGCCATGTCTCTATGATGCTCTGATGCAGAGATATAGATCTTGCTAAACGGTTGCTAGGGTACTCTGTTTGGTTGCTAAGGAGTGGCTTGGCAGCTACCAATGATGATACTCCAAAGGCTGCTTGACAATATAAACCAACCCCCATGTCTTTATGATGTTCTGATGCAGAGATATAGATCTTGCAAAACGGTTGCTAGGGTACTCTGTTTGGTTGCTAGGGAGTGGCTTGGCAGCTGCCAGTAATGATAAACCAAAGGCTGCTTGCCAGTATGAATGATATAAACCAACCCCCATGCCTGTATGATATTCAGATTTGAAGATATCCCTTTATGCTTTGGGTTGCTAGGGTGCTCTAAATGGTTGCTAGGGCGTGGCAATGAAGTGTTTAAGGTGATTCGTGATTGGCCGTTTGCTGCCCCGAGTCAAATGAGCCCACCCTCATGTTTCTATGACACTCCTATCCAAAGATATTCATTTGATCTTTTTCAATGGAAGTCTATGGAACTTGTTGCTATGGTGCTCTATATGGTTGCTAGGGCGTGGCTTGATAGCTTCACAATGAACCTGAGACACTGATTGGTTGCCTGAGTAAAATGAGCCCACCCCCTTGTCTTTAAGACATTGTGATCCAGAGTTATGTTCAATACAAAATCCCTATGTAATTTCCCATAGTAGGAAAAACACAGTACTTCCTGGTTCATGGGCACGGCTTCACCATAGTATGTCTATGGGGCAACTTTGGGCAGCTCTTGCGCCCCAGGGGTACAACTTACACCCCATTTTGAGGTATGGTCTGAGAGAGCCTGTCAGCCTCTTCAAACGTAGTAACCCACATGTTTCTATGAAATTCTCGTTAGGAGCTATTACTCATCAAAGTTTGTCCCAATGCAAAGTCTATGGGATTTTTTTCGCTACTTTTTCGCCCGCCGGACGAACATCGTACACCCGATCGCTTATAAAAGTCATAGCACACCTGTCCTCAATGAGCCGGTCGATTTGACACCTCATTCATGGGTCTACGACAAAAGCTGCGGGAGGAGTAGCGCGCAGAAATTTTGTCCAGAAGAAGAAGAAGAAGAAGCAGAATAATAATAATAAGTATGCAGGAGAATAAGAATGGAGCTTTGCCTTTGGCAAGCACCATTAACTAGAATGTACATTTCCTGAAGAAAATGTGAATGGTGCTTGCAGTGGCAAAATTCGCCACTCGGTTGCTAGGGTGCTGTAATTGGTTGCTAGGGCGTGGCTATGAAGTTGCTGTGTCACTACATATTGGCTGGCCGAATCAAAAGAGCCCAGCCCCAAGTCTCTATGACCTTCTGATCCAAAGATATGATCTCACAGATTTTGACCCAATGTTAAGTCTATGGGAGTTTTTTCAGCCATTTTTTTCGTACGCTGTGCGAACATCGTACACCCGATCGCTTAGAAAAGTCATAGCACACCTCTCCTCAATAAGCCGGTCGATTTGACACCTCATTTGTGGGTCTAGGACAAACGGTGCGGGACGAGTTACGCGCCAAAGTTTTGTTCAGGTGAATAGTAATTACAATACTAGAATGTACATTTCCTGAAGAAAATGTGAATGGTGCTTGCAGTGGCAAAACTCAGCACTCTTGATTAGCATGATGCTAACATAATTACCGTCCTGCTAGGATGTTTTTAGCAAGATGCTAACATGATTAGCATGTTGCTAGCATGATGCTAACACCCATAGCATGCTGCCAGCATGTTTTTAGCAAGATTCTAATCATGGCATGATTACCATGTTGCTACCATGATTTTAACAAGATGCTAATCATGTTAGCATAATGCTAGCAACATCTTAACATGATTAGCATAATGGTAACATGATGCTAACATAATTACCGTCCTGCTAGGATGTTTTTAGCAAGATGCTAACATGATTAGCATGTTGCTAGCATGATGCTTAACACCCTTAGCATGCTGCTAACATGTTTTAAACAAGATGCTAATCATGGTAGCATAATGCTAGCAACATGCTAACATGATTAGCATAATGCTAGCATGATGCTAGCATGATTACCATGTTGCTAGCATGATTTTAACAAGATGCTAATCATGTTAGCATAATGCTAGCAACATGCTAACATGATTAGCATAATGCTAACATGATGCTAGCATGATTACACACCCTTAGCATGCTACTAACATGTTTTAAACAAGGTGCTAATCATGTTAGCATAATGCTAGGAACATGCTAACATGATTAGCATAATGCGAGCATTATGCTAGCATGATTACCATGTTGCTAGCATGATTTTAACAAGATGCTAATCATGTTAGCATAACGCTAGCAACATGCTAACATGATTAGCATAATGCTAGCATGATGCTAACATGATTACCATGTTGCTAGCATGATTTTAACAAGATGCTAATCATGTTAGCATTATGCTAGCAACATGCTAACATGATTAGCATAATGCTAGCATGATGCTAGCATGATTACCATGTTGCTAGCATGTTTTTAACAAGATGCTAACATGATTAGCATGTTTGCTAGCATGATGCTAACATGATTAGCATGCTACTACCATGATGCTAACACAATTAGCATGCTACCAGCATGATGCTAACACATTTTTACTAGTTTGTGTCATGTTTAAACACTAAGCTAATCACTATTAGCATGTAGCTATTCACTGCTAGCATGTGTAGCATGTTGGAAGTCCAGTTTGCTAGCATGAGTCAAAAGAGCCAACCGCCATGTCTCTATGATGCTCTGATGCAGAGATATAGATCTTGCTAAATCGTTGCTAGGGTACTCTGTTTGGTTGCTAGGGAGTGGCTTGGCAGCTACCAATGATGATACTCCAAAGGCTGCTTGACAATATAAACCAACACCCATGTCTTTACGATGTTCTGATGCAGAGATATAGATCTTGCAAAACGGTTGCTAGGGTACTCTGTTTGGTTGCTAGGGAGTGGCTTGGCAGCTGCCAGTAATGATAAACCAAAGGCTGCTTGCCAGTATGAATGATATAAACCAACCCCCATGCCTTTATGATATTCAGATTTGAAGATATCTGCCTATGCTTTGGGTTGCTAGGGTGCTCTAAATGGTTGCTAAGGCGTGGCTATGATGTCTTTAAGGTGATTTGTGATTGGCGGTTTGCTGCCTCGAGTCAAATGAGCCCACCCTCATGTTTGTATGACACTCCTATCCAAAGATATTCATTTGATCTTTTTCAATGGAAGTCTATGGAGCTTGTTACTAAGGTGCTCTATATGGTTGCTAGGGCGTGGCTTGATAGTTTCACAATGATCCTGAGAGACTGATTGGTTGTTTGAGTAAAATGAGCCCACCCCCTTGTCTCTATGACATTGTAATCCAGAGTTATGTTCAATACAAAATCCCTATGTAATTTCCCATAGTAGGAAAAACACAGTACTTCCTGGTTCATGGGCACGGCTTCACCATAGTATGTCTATGGGGCAACTTTGGGCAGCTCTTGCGCCCCAGGGGTACAACTTACACCCCATTTTGAGATATGGTCTGACAGAGCCTGTCAGCCCCTTCAAACGTAGTAACCCACATGTTTCTATGAAATCCTCATTAGGAGCTATGACTCGTCAAATATCATCACAATGTTAAGTCTATGGGATTTTTCGCCCGATTTTTCGCCCACTGGACGAACATCGTACACCCGATCGCTTATAAAAGTCATAGCACACCTCTCCTCAATAAGCCGGTCGATTTGACACCTCATTCATGGGTCTAGGACAAAAGCTGCGGGAGGAGTAGCGTGCCAAAATTTTGTGTGGAATAATAATAATAATAATAATAATAATAATAAGTATGCAGGAGAATAAGAATGGAGCTTTGCCTTTGGCAAGCACCATTAACTAGAATGTACATTTCCTGAAGAAAATGTGAATGGTGCTTGCAGTGGCAAAACTCAGCACTCTTGATTAGCATGATGCTAACATAATTACCGTCCTGCTAGGATGTTTTTAGCAAGATGCTAACATGATTAGCATGTTGCTAGCATGATGCTAACACCCATAGCATGCTGCCAGCATGTTTTTAGCAAGATTCTAATCATGGCATGATTACCATGTTGCTACCATGATTTTAACAAGATGCTAATCATGTTAGCATAATGCTAGCAACATGCTAACATGATTAGCATAATGGTAACATGATGCTAACATAATTACCGTCCTGCTAGGATGTTTTTAGCAAGATGCTAACATGATTAGCATGTTGCTAGCATGATGCTAACACCCTTAGCATGCTGCTAACATGTTTTAAACAAGATGCTAATCATGGTAGCATAATGCTAGCAACATGCTAACATGATTAGCATAATGCTAGCATGATGCTAGCATGATTACCATGTTGCTTAGCATTATTTTAACAAGATGCTAATCATGTTAGCATAATGCTAGCAACATGCTAACATGATTAGCATAATGCTAACATGATGCTAGCATGATTACCATGCTTACATGATTAGCATGTTACTAGCATGATGCTAACACCCTTAGCATGCTGCTAACATGTTTTAAACAAGGTGCTAATCATGTTAGCATAATGCTAGGAACATGCTAACATGATTAGCATAATGCTAGCATTATGCTAGCATGATTACCATGTTGCTAGCATGATTTTAACAAGATGCTAATCATGTTAGCATAACGCTAGCAACATGCTAACATGATTAGCATAATGCTAGCATGATGCTAACATGATTACCATGTTGCTAGCATGATTTTAACAAGATGCTAATCATGTTAGCATTATGCTAGCAACATGCTAACATGATTAGCATTAATGCTAGCATGATGCTAGCATGATTACCATGTTGCTAGCATGTTTTTAACAAGATGCTAACATGATTAGCATGTTTGCTAGCATGATGCTAACATGATTAGCATGCTACTACCATGATGCTAACACAATTAGCATGCTACCAGCATGATGCTAACACATTTTTACTAGTTTGTGTCATGTTTAAACACTAAGCTAATCACTATTAGCATGTAGCTATTCACTGCTAGCATGTGTAGCATGTTGGAAGTCCAGTTTGCTAGCATGAGTCAAAAGAGCCAACCGCCATGTCTCTATGATGCTCTGATGCAGAGATATAGATCTTGCTAAATCGTTGCTAGGGTACTCTGTTTGGTTGCTAGGGAGTGGCTTGGCAGCTACCAATGATGATACTCCAAAGGCTGCTTGACAATATAAACCAACACCCATGTCTTTACGATGTTCTGATGCAGAGATATAGATCTTGCAAAACGGTTGCTAGGGTACTCTGTTTGGTTGCTAGGGAGTGGCTTGGCAGCTGCCAGTAATGATAAACCAAAGGCTGCTTGCCAGTATGAATGATATAAACCAACCCCCATGCCTTTATGATATTCAGATTTGAAGATATCTGCCTATGCTTTGGGTTGCTAGGGTGCTCTAAATGGTTGCTAAGGCGTGGCTATGATGTCTTTAAGGTGATTTGTGATTGGCGGTTTGCTGCCTCGAGTCAAATGAGCCCACCCTCATGTTTGTATGACACTCCTATCCAAAGATATTCATTTGATCTTTTTCAATGGAAGTCTATGGAGCTTGTTACTAAGGTGCTCTATATGGTTGCTAGGGCGTGGCTTGATAGTTTCACAATGATCCTGAGAGACTGATTGGTTGTTTGAGTAAAATGAGCCCACCCCCTTGTCTCTATGACATTGTAATCCAGAGTTATGTTCAATACAAAATCCCTATGTAATTTCCCATAGTAGGAAAAACACAGTACTTCCTGGTTCATGGGCACGGCTTCACCATAGTATGTCTATGGGGCAACTTTGGGCAGCTCTTGCGCCCCAGGGGTACAACTTACACCCCATTTTGAGATATGGTCTGACAGAGCCTGTCAGCCCCTTCAAACGTAGTAACCCACATGTTTCTATGAAATCCTCATTAGGAGCTATGACTCGTCAAATATCATCACAATGTTAAGTCTATGGGATTTTTCGCCCGATTTTTCGCCCACTGGACGAACATCGTACACCCGATCGCTTATAAAAGTCATAGCACACCTCTCCTCAATAAGCCGGTCGATTTGACACCTCATTCATGGGTCTACGACAAAAGCTGCGGGAGGAGTAGCGCGCAGAAATTTTGTCCAGAAGAAGAAGAAGAAGAAGCAGAATAATAATAATAAGTATGCAGGAGAATAAGAATGGAGCTTTGCCTTTGGCAAGCACCATTAACTAGAATGTACATTTCCTGAAGAAAATGTGAATGGTGCTTGCAGTGGCAAAACACCGGACTCGGTTGCTAGGGTGCTGTAATTGGTTGCTAGGGCGTGGCTATGAAGTTGCTGTGTCACTACTTATTGGCTGGCCGAATCAAAAGAGCCCAGCCCCAAGTCTCTACGAACTTCTGATCCAAAGATATGATCTCACAGATTTGGACCCCAATGCAAAATTCGGCACCGGTTGCTAGGGTGCTGTAATTGGTTGCTAGGGTGTGGCTATGAACTACTTATTGGCTGCTTGATAGGTCGAGTAAAAAGAGCCCCAACCCAAGTCTCTAAAATCTTCTGATCCAAAGATATGATATCTTAGATTTTGTCCCAATGTTAAGTCTATGGGAGTTTTTTCAGCCATTTTTTCGTACACTGTCTGAACATCGTACACCCGATCGCTTAGAAAAGTCATAGCACACTTCTCCTCAATAAGCCGGTCGATTTGACACCTCATTTGTGGGTCTACGACAAAAGGTGCGGGACGAGTTACGCGCCAAAGTTTTGTTCAGGTGAATAGTAATTACAATACTAGAATGTACATTTCCTGAAGAAAATGTGAATGGTGCTTGCAGTGGCAAAATTCGCCACTCGGTTGCTAGGGTGCTGTAATTGGTTGCTAGGGCGTGGCTATGAAGTTGCTGTGTCACTACATATTGGCTGGCCGAATCAAAAGAGCCCAGCCCCAAGTCTCTATGACCTTCTGATCCAAAGATATGATCTCACAGATTTTGACCCAATGTTAAGTCTATGGGAGTTTTTTCAGCCATTTTTTTCGTACGCTGTGCGAACATCGTACACCCGATCGCTTAGAAAAGTCATAGCACACCTCTCCTCAATAAGCCGGTCGATTTGACACCTCATTTGTGGGTCTAGGACAAACGGTGCGGGACGAGTTACGCGCCAAAGTTTTGTTCAGGTGAATAGTAATTACAATACTAGAATGTACATTTCCTGAAGAAAATGTGAATGGTGCTTGCAGTGGCAAAACTCAGCACTCTTGATTAGCATGATGCTAACATAATTACCGTCCTGCTAGGATGTTTTTAGCAAGATGCTAACATGATTAGCATGTTGCTAGCATGATGCTAACACCCATAGCATGCTGCCAGCATGTTTTTAGCAAGATTCTAATCATGGCATGATTACCATGTTGCTACCATGATTTTAACAAGATGCTAATCATGTTAGCATAATGCTAGCAACATGCTAACATGATTAGCATAATGGTAACATGATGCTAACATAATTACCGTCCTGCTAGGATGTTTTTAGCAAGATGCTAACATGATTAGCATGTTGCTAGCATGATGCTAACACCCTTAGCATGCTGCTAACATGTTTTAAACAAGATGCTAATCATGGTAGCATAATGCTAGCAACATGCTAACATGATTAGCATAATGCTAGCATGATGCTAGCATGATTACCATGTTGCTAGCATGATTTTAACAAGATGCTAATCATGTTAGCATAATGCTAGCAACATGCTAACATGATTAGCATAATGCTAACATGATGCTAGCATGATTACCATGCTTACATGATTAGCATGTTACTAGCATGATCTTAACACCCTTAGCATGCTGCTAACATGTTTTAAACAAGGTGCTAATCATGTTAGCATAATGCTAGGAACATGCTAACATGATTAGCATAATGCTAGCATTATGCTAGCATGATTACCATGTTGCTAGCATGATTTTAACAAGATGCTAATCATGTTAGCATAACGCTAGCAACATGCTAACATGATTAGCATAATGCTAGCATGATGCTAACATGATTACCATGTTCAGCATGAATTTAACAAGATGCTAATCATGTTATCATTATGCGATCAACATGCTAACATGATTAGCATAATGCTAGCATGATGCTAGCATGATTACCATGTTGCTAGCATGTTTTTAACAAGATGCTAACATGATTAGCATGTTTGCTAGCATGATGCTAACATGATTAGCATGCTACTACCATGATGCTAACACAATTAGCATGCTACCAGCATGATGCTAACACATTTTTACTAGTTTGTGTCATGTTTAAACACTAAGCTAATCACTATTAGCATGTAGCTATTCACTGCTAGCATGTGTAGCATGTTGGAAGTCCAGTTTGCTAGCATGAGTCAAAAGAGCCAACCGCCATGTCTCTATGATGCTCTGATGCAGAGATATAGATCTTGCTAAATCGTTGCTAGGGTACTCTGTTTGGTTGCTAGGGAGTGGCTTGGCAGCTACCAATGATGATACTCCAAAGGCTGCTTGACAATATAAACCAACACCCATGTCTTTACGATGTTCTGATGCAGAGATATAGATCTTGCAAAACGGTTGCTAGGGTACTCTGTTTGGTTGCTAGGGAGTGGCTTGGCAGCTGCCAGTAATGATAAACCAAAGGCTGCTTGCCAGTATGAATGATATAAACCAACCCCCATGCCTTTATGATATTCAGATTTGAAGATATCTGCCTATGCTTTGGGTTGCTAGGGTGCTCTAAATGGTTGCTAAGGCGTGGCTATGATGTCTTTAAGGTGATTTGTGATTGGCGGTTTGCTGCCTCGAGTCAAATGAGCCCACCCTCATGTTTGTATGACACTCCTATCCAAAGATATTCATTTGATCTTTTTCAATGGAAGTCTATGGAGCTTGTTACTAAGGTGCTCTATATGGTTGCTAGGGCGTGGCTTGATAGTTTCACAATGATCCTGAGAGACTGATTGGTTGTTTGAGTAAAATGAGCCCACCCCCTTGTCTCTATGACATTGTAATCCAGAGTTATGTTCAATACAAAATCCCTATGTAATTTCCCATAGTAGGAAAAACACAGTACTTCCTGGTTCATGGGCACGGCTTCACCATAGTATGTCTATGGGGCAACTTTGGGCAGCTCTTGCGCCCCAGGGGTACAACTTACACCCCATTTTGAGATATGGTCTGACAGAGCCTGTCAGCCCCTTCAAACGTAGTAACCCACATGTTTCTATGAAATCCTCATTAGGAGCTATGACTCGTCAAATATCATCACAATGTTAAGTCTATGGGATTTTTCGCCCGATTTTTCGCCCACTGGACGAACATCGTACACCCGATCGCTTATAAAAGTCATAGCACACCTCTCCTCAATAAGCCGGTCGATTTGACACCTCATTCATGGGTCTACGACAAAAGCTGCGGGAGGAGTAGCGCGCAGAAATTTTGTCCAGAAGAAGAAGAAGAAGAAGCAGAATAATAATAATAAGTATGCAGGAGAATAAGAATGGAGCTTTGCCTTTGGCAAGCACCATTAACTAGAATGTACATTTCCTGAAGAAAATGTGAATGGTGCTTGCAGTGGCAAAATTCGCCACTCGGTTGCTAGGGTGCTGTAATTGGTTGCTAGGGCGTGGCTATGAAGTTGCTGTGTCACTACATATTGGCTGGCCGAATCAAAAGAGCCCAGCCCCAAGTCTCTATGACCTTCTGATCCAAAGATATGATCTCACAGATTTTGACCCAATGTTAAGTCTATGGGAGTTTTTTCAGCCATTTTTTTCGTACGCTGTGCGAACATCGTACACCCGATCGCTTAGAAAAGTCATAGCACACCTCTCCTCAATAAGCCGGTCGATTTGACACCTCATTTGTGGGTCTAGGACAAACGGTGCGGGACGAGTTACGCGCCAAAGTTTTGTTCAGGTGAATAGTAATTACAATACTAGAATGTACATTTCCTGAAGAAAATGTGAATGGTGCTTGCAGTGGCAAAACTCAGCACTCTTGATTAGCATGATGCTAACATAATTACCGTCCTGCTAGGATGTTTTTAGCAAGATGCTAACATGATTAGCATGTTGCTAGCATGATGCTAACACCCATAGCATGCTGCCAGCATGTTTTTAGCAAGATTCTAATCATGGCATGATTACCATGTTGCTACCATGATTTTAACAAGATGCTAATCATGTTAGCATAATGCTAGCAACATGCTAACATGATTAGCATAATGGTAACATGATGCTAACATAATTACCGTCCTGCTAGGATGTTTTTAGCAAGATGCTAACATGATTAGCATGTTGCTAGCATGATGCTTAACACCCTTAGCATGCTGCTAACATGTTTTAAACAAGATGCTAATCATGGTAGCATAATGCTAGCAACATGCTAACATGATTAGCATAATGCTAGCATGATGCTAGCATGATTACCATGTTGCTAGCATGATTTTAACAAGATGCTAATCATGTTAGCATAATGCTAGCAACATGCTAACATGATTAGCATAATGCTAACATGATGCTAGCATGATTACCATGCTTACATGATTAGCATGTTACTAGCATGATCTTAACACCCTTAGCATGCTGCTAACATGTTTTAAACAAGGTGCTAATCATGTTAGCATAATGCTAGGAACATGCTAACATGATTAGCATAATGCTAGCATTATGCTAGCATGATTACCATGTTGCTAGCATGATTTTAACAAGATGCTAATCATGTTAGCATAACGCTAGCAACATGCTAACATGATTAGCATAATGCTAGCATGATGCTAACATGATTACCATGTTGCTAGCATGATTTTAACAAGATGCTAATCATGTTAGCATTATGCTAGCAACATGCTAACATGATTAGCATAATGCTAGCATGATGCTAGCATGATTACCATGTTGCTAGCATGTTTTTAACAAGATGCTAACATGATTAGCATGTTTGCTAGCATGATGCTAACATGATTAGCATGCTACTACCATGATGCTAACACAATTAGCATGCTACCAGCATGATGCTAACACATTTTTACTAGTTTGTGTCATGTTTAAACACTAAGCTAATCACTATTAGCATGTAGCTATTCACTGCTAGCATGTGTAGCATGTTGGAAGTCCAGTTTGCTAGCATGAGTCAAAAGAGCCAACCGCCATGTCTCTATGATGCTCTGATGCAGAGATATAGATCTTGCTAAATCGTTGCTAGGGTACTCTGTTTGGTTGCTAGGGAGTGGCTTGGCAGCTACCAATGATGATACTCCAAAGGCTGCTTGACAATATAAACCAACACCCATGTCTTTACGATGTTCTGATGCAGAGATATAGATCTTGCAAAACGGTTGCTAGGGTACTCTGTTTGGTTGCTAGGGAGTGGCTTGGCAGCTGCCAGTAATGATAAACCAAAGGCTGCTTGCCAGTATGAATGATATAAACCAACCCCCATGCCTTTATGATATTCAGATTTGAAGATATCTGCCTATGCTTTGGGTTGCTAGGGTGCTCTAAATGGTTGCTAAGGCGTGGCTATGATGTCTTTAAGGTGATTTGTGATTGGCGGTTTGCTGCCTCGAGTCAAATGAGCCCACCCTCATGTTTGTATGACACTCCTATCCAAAGATATTCATTTGATCTTTTTCAATGGAAGTCTATGGAGCTTGTTACTAAGGTGCTCTATATGGTTGCTAGGGCGTGGCTTGATAGTTTCACAATGATCCTGAGAGACTGATTGGTTGTTTGAGTAAAATGAGCCCACCCCCTTGTCTCTATGACATTGTAATCCAGAGTTATGTTCAATACAAAATCCCTATGTAATTTCCCATAGTAGGAAAAACACAGTACTTCCTGGTTCATGGGCACGGCTTCACCATAGTATGTCTATGGGGCAACTTTGGGCAGCTCTTGCGCCCCAGGGGTACAACTTACACCCCATTTTGAGATATGGTCTGACAGAGCCTGTCAGCCCCTTCAAACGTAGTAACCCACATGTTTCTATGAAATCCTCATTAGGAGCTATGACTCGTCAAATATCATCACAATGTTAAGTCTATGGGATTTTTCGCCCGATTTTTCGCCCACTGGACGAACATCGTACACCCGATCGCTTATAAAAGTCATAGCACACCTCTCCTCAATAAGCCGGTCGATTTGACACCTCATTCATGGGTCTACGACAAAAGCTGCGGGAGGAGTAGCGCGCAGAAATTTTGTCCAGAAGAAGAAGAAGAAGAAGCAGAATAATAATAATAAGTATGCAGGAGAATAAGAATGGAGCTTTGCCTTTGGCAAGCACCATTAACTAGAATGTACATTTCCTGAAGAAAATGTGAATGGTGCTTGCAGTGGCAAAATTCGCCACTCGGTTGCTAGGGTGCTGTAATTGGTTGCTAGGGCGTGGCTATGAAGTTGCTGTGTCACTACATATTGGCTGGCCGAATCAAAAGAGCCCAGCCCCAAGTCTCTATGACCTTCTGATCCAAAGATATGATCTCACAGATTTTGACCCAATGTTAAGTCTATGGGAGTTTTTTCAGCCATTTTTTTCGTACGCTGTGCGAACATCGTACACCCGATCGCTTAGAAAAGTCATAGCACACCTCTCCTCAATAAGCCGGTCGATTTGACACCTCATTTGTGGGTCTAGGACAAACGGTGCGGGACGAGTTACGCGCCAAAGTTTTGTTCAGGTGAATAGTAATTACAATACTAGAATGTACATTTCCTGAAGAAAATGTGAATGGTGCTTGCAGTGGCAAAACACCGGACTCGGTTGCTAGGGTGCTGTAATTGGTTGCTAGGGCGTGGCTATGAAGTTGCTGTGTCACTACTTATTGGCTGGCCGAATCAAAAGAGCCCAGCCCCAAGTCTCTACGAACTTCTGATCCAAAGATATGATCTCACAGATTTGGACCCCAATGCAAAATTCGGCACCGGTTGCTAGGGTGCTGTAATTGGTTGCTAGGGTGTGGCTATGAACTACTTATTGGCTGCTTGATAGGTCGAGTAAAAAGAGCCCCAACCCAAGTCTCTAAAATCTTCTGATCCAAAGATATGATATCTTAGATTTTGTCCCAATGTTAAGTCTATGGGAGTTTTTTCAGCCATTTTTTCGTACACTGTCTGAACATCGTACACCCGATCGCTTAGAAAAGTCATAGCACACTTCTCCTCAATAAGCCGGTCGATTTGACACCTCATTTGTGGGTCTACGACAAAAGGTGCGGGACGAGTTACGCGCCAAAGTTTTGTTCAGGTGAATAGTAATTACAATACTAGAATGTACATTTCCTGAAGAAAATGTGAATGGTGCTTGCAGTGGCAAAATTCGCCACTCGGTTGCTAGGGTGCTGTAATTGGTTGCTAGGGCGTGGCTATGAAGTTGCTGTGTCACTACATATTGGCTGGCCGAATCAAAAGAGCCCAGCCCCAAGTCTCTATGACCTTCTGATCCAAAGATATGATCTCACAGATTTTGACCCAATGTTAAGTCTATGGGAGTTTTTTCAGCCATTTTTTTCGTACGCTGTGCGAACATCGTACACCCGATCGCTTAGAAAAGTCATAGCACACCTCTCCTCAATAAGCCGGTCGATTTGACACCTCATTTGTGGGTCTAGGACAAACGGTGCGGGACGAGTTACGCGCCAAAGTTTTGTTCAGGTGAATAGTAATTACAATACTAGAATGTACATTTCCTGAAGAAAATGTGAATGGTGCTTGCAGTGGCAAAACTCAGCACTCTTGATTAGCATGATGCTAACATAATTACCGTCCTGCTAGGATGTTTTTAGCAAGATGCTAACATGATTAGCATGTTGCTAGCATGATGCTAACACCCATAGCATGCTGCCAGCATGTTTTTAGCAAGATTCTAATCATGGCATGATTACCATGTTGCTACCATGATTTTAACAAGATGCTAATCATGTTAGCATAATGCTAGCAACATGCTAACATGATTAGCATAATGGTAACATGATGCTAACATAATTACCGTCCTGCTAGGATGTTTTTAGCAAGATGCTAACATGATTAGCATGTTGCTAGCATGATGCTAACACCCTTAGCATGCTGCTAACATGTTTTAAACAAGATGCTAATCATGGTAGCATAATGCTAGCAACATGCTAACATGATTAGCATAATGCTAGCATGATGCTAGCATGATTACCATGTTGCTAGCATGATTTTAACAAGATGCTAATCATGTTAGCATAATGCTAGCAACATGCTAACATGATTAGCATAATGCTAACATGATGCTAAAGCATGATTACCATGCTTACATGATTAGCATGTTACTAGCATGATCTTAACACCCTTAGCATGCTGCTAACATGTTTTAAACAAGGTGCTAATCATGTTAGCATAATGCTAGGAACATGCTAACATGATTAGCATAATGCTAGCATTATGCTAGCATGATTACCATGTTGCTAGCATGATTTTAACAAGATGCTAATCATGTTAGCATAACGCTAGCAACATGCTAACATGATTAGCATAATGCTAGCATGATGCTAACATGATTACCATGTTGCTAGCATGATTTTAACAAGATGCTAATCATGTTAGCATTATGCTAGCAACATGCTAACATGATTAGCATAATGCTAGCATGATGCTAGCATGATTACCATGTTGCTAGCATGTTTTTAACAAGATGCTAACATGATTAGCATGTTTGCTAACATGATGCTAACATGATTAGCATGCTACTACCATGATGCTAACACAATTAGCATGCTACCAGCATGATGCTAACACATTTTTACTAGTTTGTGTCATGTTTAAACACTAAGCTAATCACTATTAGCATGTAGCTATTCACTGCTAGCATGTGTAGCATGTTGGAAGTCCAGTTTGCTAGCATGAGTCAAAAGAGCCAACCGCCATGTCTCTATGATGCTCTGATGCAGAGATATAGATATTGCTAAACGGTTGCTAGGGTACTCTGTTTGGTTGCTAGGGAGTGGCTTGGCAGCTACCAATGATGATACTCCAAAGGCTGCTTGACAATATAAACCAACACCCATGTCTTTACGATGTTCTGATGCAGAGATATAGATCTTGCAAAACGGTTGCTAGGGTACTCTGTTTGGTTGCTAGGGAGTGGCTTGGCAGCTGCCAGTAATGATAAACCAAAGGCTGCTTGCCAGTATGAATGATATAAACCAACCCCCATGCCTTTATGATATTCAGATTTGAAGATATCTGCCTATGCTTTGGGTTGCTAGGGTGCTCTAAATGGTTGCTAAGGCGTGGCTATGATGTCTTTAAGGTGATTTGTGATTGGCGGTTTGCTGCCTCGAGTCAAATGAGCCCACCCTCATGTTTGTATGACACTCCTATCCAAAGATATTCATTTGATCTTTTTCAATGGAAGTCTATGGAGCTTGTTACTAAGGTGCTCTATATGGTTGCTAGGGCGTGGCTTGATAGTTTCACAATGATCCTGAGAGACTGATTGGTTGTTTGAGTAAAATGAGCCCACCCCCTTGTCTCTATGACATTGTAATCCAGAGTTATGTTCAATACAAAATCCCTATGTAATTTCCCATAGTAGGAAAAACACAGTACTTCCTGGTTCATGGGCACGGCTTCACCATAGTATGTCTATGGGGCAACTTTGGGCAGCTCTTGCGCCCCAGGGGTACAACTTACACCCCATTTTGAGATATGGTCTGACAGAGCCTGTCAGCCCCTTCAAACGTAGTAACCCACATGTTTCTATGAAATCCTCATTAGGAGCTATGACTCGTCAAATATCATCACAATGTTAAGTCTATGGGATTTTTCGCCCGATTTTTCGCCCACTGGACGAACATCGTACACCCGATCGCTTATAAAAGTCATAGCACACCTCTCCTCAATAAGCCGGTCGATTTGACACCTCATTCATGGGTCTACGACAAAAGCTGCGGGAGGAGTAGCGCGCAGAAATTTTGTCCAGAAGAAGAAGAAGAAGAAGCAGAATAATAATAATAAGTATGCAGGAGAATAAGAATGGAGCTTTGCCTTTGGCAAGCACCATTAACTAGAATGTACATTTCCTGAAGAAAATGTGAATGGTGCTTGCAGTGGCAAAACTATGCTAACATAATTACCGTCCTGCTAGGATGTTTTTAGCAAGATGCTAACATGATTAGCATGTTGCAACCATGATGCTAACACCCTTAGCATGCTGCTAACATGTTTTAAACAATATGCTAATCATGTTAGCATAATGCTAGCAACATGCTAACATGATTAGCATAATGTTAGCATGATGCTAGCATGTTTACCATGTTGCTAGCATGTTTTTAACAAGATGATAACATGATTAGCATGTTTGCTAGCATGATGCTAACATGATTAGCATGCTACTAACATGATGCTAACACAATTAGCATGTTACCAGCATGATGCTAACACATTTTTACTAGTTTGTGTCATGTTTAAACCCTAAGCTAATCACTATTAGCATGTAGCTATTCACTGCTAGCATGTGTAGCATGTTGGAAGTCCAGTTTGCTAGCATTAGTCAAAAGAGCCATCCGCCATGTCTCTATGATGCTCTGATGCAGAGATATAGATATTGCTAAACGGTTGCTAGGGTACTCTGTTTGGTTGCTAGGGAGTGGCTTGGCAGCTACCAATGATGATACTCCAAAGGCTGCTTGACAATATAAACCAACACCCATGTCTTTACGATGTTCTGATGCAGAGATATAGATCTTGCAAAACAGTTGCTAGGGTACTCTGTTTGGTTGCTAGGGAGTGGCTTGGCAGCTGCCAGTAATGATAAACCAAAGGCTGCTTGCCAGTATGAATGATTTAAACCAACCCCCATGCTTGCATGATATTCAGATTTGAAGATATCCCTCTTTGCTTTGGGTTGCTAGGGTGCTCTTAATGGTTGCTAGGGCGTGGCTAGGAGGTCTTGAAGGTGATTCGTGATTGGCTGTTTGCTGCCCCGAGTCAAATGAGCCCACCCTCATGTTTCTATGACACTTCTATCCAAAGATATTCCTTTGATCTTTTTCAATGGAAGTCTATGGAACTTGTTGCTATGGTGCTCTATATGGTTGCTAGGGCGTGGCTTGATAGCTTCAAAATGATCCTGGGAGACTGATTGGTCACCTGAGTGAAATGAGCCCACCCCCTTGTCTCTATGTCATTGTGATCCAGAGTTATGTTCAATACAAAATCCCTATGTAATTTCCCATAGTAGGAAAAACACAGTACTTCCTGGTTCATGGGCACGGCTTCACCATAGTATGTCTATGGGGCAAGTTTGGGTAGCTCTTGCGCCCCAGGGGTACAACTTACACCCCATTTTGAGGTATGGTCTGAGAGAGCCTGTCAGCCTCTTCAAACGTGGTAACTCACATGTTTCTACGAAATTCTCGTTAGGAGCTATGACTCGTCAAAGTTCGTCGCAATGTTAAGTCTATGGGATTTTTCGACCGATTTTTCGCCCGCCGGACGAACATCGTACACCCGATCGCTTATAAAAGTCATAGCACACCACTCCTCAATAGGCCGGTCGATTTGACACCTCATTCGTGGGTCTATGACAAAAACTGCGGGACGAGTTACGCGCAGACGAAAGTTGTCCAGAAGAAGAAGAATAATAACTAGAATGTAATAATACTATCCTGAAGAAAATGTGAATGGTGCTTGCAGTGGCAAAACACCGGACTCGGTTGCTAGGGTGCTGTAATTGGTTGCTAGGGCGTGGCTATGAAGTTGCTGTGCCACTACTTATTGGCTGGCCGAATCAAAAGAGCCCAGCCCCAAGTCTCTATGACCTTCTGATCCAAAGATATGATCTCACAGATTTTGACCCAATGTTAAGTCTATGGGAGTTTTTTCAGCCATTTTTTTCGTACGCTGTGCGAACATCGTACACCCGATCGCTTAGAAAAGTCATAGCACACCTCTCCTCAATAAGCCGGTCGATTTGACACCTCATTTGTGGGTCTAGGACAAACGGTGCGGGACGAGTTACGCGCCAAAGTTTTGTTCAGGTGAATAGTAATTACAATACTAGAATGTACATTTCCTGAAGAAAATGTGAATGGTGCTTGCAGTGGCAAAATTCGCCACTCGGTTGCTAGGGTGCTGTAATTGGTTGCTAGGGCGTGGCTATGAAGTTGCTGTGTCACTACATATTGGCTGGCCGAATCAAAAGAGCCCAGCCCCAAGTCTCTATGACCTTCTGATCCAAAGATATGATCTCACAGATTTTGACCCAATGTTAAGTCTATGGGAGTTTTTTCAGCCATTTTTTTCGTACGCTGTGCGAACATCGTACACCCGATCGCTTAGAAAAGTCATAGCACACCTCTCCTCAATAAGCCGGTCGATTTGACACCTCATTTGTGGGTCTAGGACAAACGGTGCGGGACGAGTTACGCGCCAAAGTTTTGTTCAGGTGAATAGTAATTACAATACTAGAATGTACATTTCCTGAAGAAAATGTGAATGGTGCTTGCAGTGGCAAAACACCGGACTCGGTTGCTAGGGTGCTGTAATTGGTTGCTAGGGCGTGGCTATGAAGTTGCTGTGTCACTACTTATTGGCTGGCCGAATCAAAAGAGCCCAGCCCCAAGTCTCTACGAACTTCTGATCCAAAGATATGATCTCACAGATTTGGACCCCAATGCAAAATTCGGCACCGGTTGCTAGGGTGCTGTAATTGGTTGCTAGGGTGTGGCTATGAACTACTTATTGGCTGCTTGATAGGTCGAGTAAAAAGAGCCCCAACCCAAGTCTCTAAAATCTTCTGATCCAAAGATATGATATCTTAGATTTTGTCCCAATGTTAAGTCTATGGGAGTTTTTTCAGCCATTTTTTCGTACACTGTCTGAACATCGTACACCCGATCGCTTAGAAAAGTCAAAGCACACTTCTCCTCAATAAGCCGGTCGATTTGACACCTCATTTGTGGGTCTACGACAAAAGGTGCGGGACGAGTTACGCGCCAAAGTTTTGTTCAGGTGAATAGTAATTACAATACTAGAATGTACATTTCCTGAAGAAAATGTGAATGGTGCTTGCAGTGGCAAAATTCGCCACTCGGTTGCTAGGGTGCTGTAATTGGTTGCTAGGGCGTGGCTATGAAGTTGCTGTGTCACTACATATTGGCTGGCCGAATCAAAAGAGCCCAGCCCCAAGTCTCTATGACCTTCTGATCCAAAGATATGATCTCACAGATTTTGACCCAATGTTAAGTCTATGGGAGTTTTTTCAGCCATTTTTTCGTACGCTGTGCGAACATCGTACACCCGATCGCTTAGAAAAGTCATAGCACACCTCTCCTCAATAAGCCGGTCGATTTGACACCTCATTTGTGGGTCTAGGACAAACGGTGCGGGACGAGTTACGCGCCAAAGTTTTGTTCAGGTGAATAGTAATTACAATACTAGAATGTACATTTCCTGAAGAAAATGTGAATGGTGCTTGCAGTGGCAAAACTCAGCACTCTTGATTAGCATGATGCTAACATAATTACCGTCCTGCTAGGATGTTTTTAGCAAGATGCTAACATGATTAGCATGTTGCTAGCATGATGCTAACACCCATAGCATGCTGCCAGCATGTTTTTAGCAAGATTCTAATCATGGCATGATTACCATGTTGCTACCATGATTTTAACAAGATGCTAATCATGTTAGCATAATGCTAGCAACATGCTAACATGATTAGCATAATGGTAACATGATGCTAACATAATTACCGTCCTGCTAGGATGTTTTTAGCAAGATGCTAACATGATTAGCATGTTGCTAGCATGATGCTAACACCCTTAGCATGCTGCTAACATGTTTTAAACAAGATGCTAATCATGGTAGCATAATGCTAGCAACATGCTAACATGATTAGCATAATGCTTAGCATGATGCTAGCATGATTACCATGTTGCTAGCATGATTTTAACAAGATGCTAATCATGTTAGCATAATGCTAGCAACATGCTAACATGATTAGCATAATGCTAACATGATGCTAGCATGATTACCATGCTTACATGATTAGCATGTTACTAGCATGATGCTAACACCCTTAGCATGCTGCTAACATGTTTTAAACAAGGTGCTAATCATGTTAGCATAATGCTAGGAACATGCTAACATGATTAGCATAATGCTAGCATTATGCTAGCATGATTACCATGTTGCTAAGCATGATTTTAACAAGATGCTAATCATGTTAGCATAACGCTGCAACATGCTAACATGATTAGCATAATGCTAGCATGCTGCAAACATGATTACCATGTTGCTAGCATGATTTTAACAAGAAGCTAATCATGTTAGCATTATGCAAGCAACATGCTAACATGATTAGCATAATGCTAGCATGATGCTAGCATGATTACCATGTTGCTAGCATGTTTTTAACAAGATGCTAACATGATTAGCATGTTTGCTAACATGATGCTAACATGATTAGCATGCTACTACCATGATGCTAACACAATTAGCATGCTACCAGCATGATGCTAACACATTTTTACTAGTTTGTGTCATGTTTAAACACTAAGCTAATCACTATTAGCATGTAGCTATTCACTGCTAGCATGTGTAGCATGTTGGAAGTCCAGTTTGCTAGCATGAGTCAAAAGAGCCAACCGCCATGTCTCTATGATGCTCTGATGCAGAGATATAGATATTGCTAAATCGTTGCTAGGGTACTCTGTTTGGTTGCTAGGGAGTGGCTTGGCAGCTACCAATGATGATACTCCAAAGGCTGCTTGACAATATAAACCAACACCCATGTCTTTACGATGTTCTGATGCAGAGATATAGATCTTGCAAAACGGTTGCTAGGGTACTCTGTTTGGTTGCTAGGGAGTGGCTTGGCAGCTGCCAGTAATGATAAACCAAAGGCTGCTTGCCAGTATGAATGATATAAACCAACCCCCATGCCTTTATGATATTCAGATTTGAAGATATCTGCCTATGCTTTGGGTTGCTAGGGTGCTCTAAATGGTTGCTAAGGCGTGGCTATGATGTCTTTAAGGTGATTTGTGATTGGCGGTTTGCTGCCTCGAGTCAAATGAGCCCACCCTCATGTTTGTATGACACTCCTATCCAAAGATATTCATTTGATCTTTTTCAATGGAAGTCTATGGAGCTTGTTACTAAGGTGCTCTATATGGTTGCTAGGGCGTGGCTTGATAGTTTCACAATGATCCTGAGAGACTGATTGGTTGTTTGAGTAAAATGAGCCCACCCCCTTGTCTCTATGACATTGTAATCCAGAGTTATGTTCAATACAAAATCCCTATGTAATTTCCCATAGTAGGAAAAACACAGTACTTCCTGGTTCATGGGCACGGCTTCACCATAGTATGTCTATGGGGCAACTTTGGGCAGCTCTTGCGCCCCAGGGGTACAACTTACACCCCATTTTGAGATATGGTCTGACAGAGCCTGTCAGCCCCTTCAAACGTAGTAACCCACATGTTTCTATGAAATCCTCATTAGGAGCTATGACTCGTCAAATATCATCACAATGTTAAGTCTATGGGATTTTTCGCCCGATTTTTCGCCCACTGGACGAACATCGTACACCCGATCGCTTATAAAAGTCATAGCACACCTCTCCTCAATAAGCCGGTCGATTTGACACCTCATTCATGGGTCTAGGACAAAAGCTGCGGGAGGAGTAGCGCGCAGAAATTTTGTCCAGAAGAAGAAGAAGAAGAAGCAGAATAATAATAATAAGTATGCAGGAGAATAAGAATGGAGCTTTGCCTTTGGCAAGCACCATTAACTAGAATGTACATTTCCTGAAGAAAATGTGAATGGTGCTTGCAGTGGCAAAACTCAGCACTCTTGATTAGCATGATGCTAACATAATTACCGTCCTGCTAGGATGTTTTTAGCAAGATGCTAACATGATTAGCATGTTGCAACCATGATGCTAACACCCTTAGCATGCTGCTAACATGTTTTAAACAATATGCTAATCATGTTAGCATAATGCTAGCAACATGCTAACATGATTAGCATGGTTTTAACAAGATGATAACATGATTAGCATGTTTGCTAGCATGATGCTAACATGATTAGCATGCTACTAACATGATGCTAACACAATTAGCATGTTACCAGCATGATGCTAACACATTTTTACTAGTTTGTGTCATGTTTAAACCCTAAGCTAATCACTATTAGCATGTAGCTATTCACTGCTAGCATGTGTAGCATGTTGGAAGTCCAGTTTGCTAGCATTAGTCAAAAGAGCCATCCGCCATGTCTCTATGATGCTCTGATGCAGAGATATAGATATTGCTAAACGGTTGCTAGGGTACTCTGTTTGGTTGCTAGGGAGTGGCTTGGCAGCTACCAATGATGATACTCCAAAGGCTGCTTGACAATATAAACCAACACCCATGTCTTTACGATGTTCTGATGCAGAGATATAGATCTTGCAAAACAGTTGCTAGGGTACTCTGTTTGGTTGCTAGGGAGTGGCTTGGCAGCTGCCAGTAATGATAAACCAAAGGCTGCTTGCCAGTATGAATGATTTAAACCAACCCCCATGCTTGCATGATATTCAGATTTGAAGATATCCCTCTTTGCTTTGGGTTGCTAGGGTGCTCTTAATGGTTGCTAGGGCGTGGCTAGGAGGTCTTGAAGGTGATTCGTGATTGGCTGTTTGCTGCCCCGAGTCAAATGAGCCCACCCTCATGTTTCTATGACACTTCTATCCAAAGATATTCCTTTGATCTTTTTCAATGGAAGTCTATGGAACTTGTTGCTATGGTGCTCTATATGGTTGCTAGGGCGTGGCTTGATAGCTTCAAAATGATCCTGGGAGACTGATTGGTCACCTGAGTGAAATGAGCCCACCCCCTTGTCTCTATGTCATTGTGATCCAGAGTTATGTTCAATACAAAATCCCTATGTAATTTCCCATAGTAGGAAAAACACAGTACTTCCTGGTTCATGGGCACGGCTTCACCATAGTATGTCTATGGGGCAAGTTTGGGTAGCTCTTGCGCCCCAGGGGTACAACTTACACCCCATTTTGAGGTATGGTCTGAGAGAGCCTGTCAGCCTCTTCAAACGTGGTAACTCACATGTTTCTACGAAATTCTCGTTAGGAGCTATGACTCGTCAAAGTTCGTCGCAATGTTAAGTCTATGGGATTTTTCGACCGATTTTTCGCCCGCCGGACGAACATCGTACACCCGATCGCTTATAAAAGTCATAGCACACCACTCCTCAATAGGCCGGTCGATTTGACACCTCATTCGTGGGTCTATGACAAAAACTGCGGGACGAGTTACGCGCAGACGAAAGTGTCCAGAAGAAGAAGAATAATAACTAGAATGTACATTTCCTGAAGAAAATGTGAATGGTGCTTGCAGTGGCAAAACACCGGACTCGGTTGCTAGGGTGCTGTAATTGGTTGCTAGGGCGTGGCTATGAAGTTGCTGTGCCACTACTTATTGGCTGGCCGAATCAAAAGAGCCCAGCCCCAAGTCTCTATGACCTTCTGATCCAAAGATATGATCTCACAGATTTTGACCCAATGTTAAGTCTATGGGAGTTTTTTCAGCCATTTTTTTCGTACGCTGTGCGAACATCGTACACCCGATCGCTTAGAAAAGTCATAGCACACCTCTCCTCAATAAGCCGGTCGATTTGACACCTCATTTGTGGGTCTAGGACAAACGGTGCGGGACGAGTTACGCGCCAAAGTTTTGTTCAGGTGAATAGTAATTACAATACTAGAATGTACATTTCCTGAAGAAAATGTGAATGGTGCTTGCAGTGGCAAAATTCGCCACTCGGTTGCTAGGGTGCTGTAATTGGTTGCTAGGGCGTGGCTATGAAGTTGCTGTGTCACTACATATTGGCTGGCCGAATCAAAAGAGCCCAGCCCCAAGTCTCTATGACCTTCTGATCCAAAGATATGATCTCACAGATTTTGACCCAATGTTAAGTCTATGGGAGTTTTTTCAGCCATTTTTTTCGTACGCTGTGCGAACATCGTACACCCGATCGCTTAGAAAAGTCATAGCACACCTCTCCTCAATAAGCCGGTCGATTTGACACCTCATTTGTGGGTCTAGGACAAACGGTGCGGGACGAGTTACGCGCCAAAGTTTTGTTCAGGTGAATAGTAATTACAATACTAGAATGTACATTTCCTGAAGAAAATGTGAATGGTGCTTGCAGTGGCAAAACACCGGACTCGGTTGCTAGGGTGCTGTAATTGGTTGCTAGGGCGTGGCTATGAAGTTGCTGTGTCACTACTTATTGGCTGGCCGAATCAAAAGAGCCCAGCCCCAAGTCTCTACGAACTTCTGATCCAAAGATATGATCTCACAGATTTGGACCCCAATGCAAAATTCGGCACCGGTTGCTAGGGTGCTGTAATTGGTTGCTAGGGTGTGGCTATGAACTACTTATTGGCTGCTTGATAGGTCGAGTAAAAAGAGCCCCAACCCAAGTCTCTAAAATCTTCTGATCCAAAGATATGATATCTTAGATTTTGTCCCAATGTTAAGTCTATGGGAGTTTTTTCAGCCATTTTTTCGTACACTGTCTGAACATCGTACACCCGATCGCTTAGAAAAGTCAAAGCACACTTCTCCTCAATAAGCCGGTCGATTTGACACCTCATTTGTGGGTCTACGACAAAAGGTGCGGGACGAGTTACGCGCCAAAGTTTTGTTCAGGTGAATAGTAATTACAATACTAGAATGTACATTTCCTGAAGAAAATGTGAATGGTGCTTGCAGTGGCAAAATTCGCCACTCGGTTGCTAGGGTGCTGTAATTGGTTGCTAGGGCGTGGCTATGAAGTTGCTGTGTCACTACATATTGGCTGGCCGAATCAAAAGAGCCCAGCCCCAAGTCTCTATGACCTTCTGATCCAAAGATATGATCTCACAGATTTTGACCCAATGTTAAGTCTATGGGAGTTTTTTCAGCCATTTTTTTCGTACGCTGTGCGAACATCGTACACCCGATCGCTTAGAAAAGTCATAGCACACCTCTCCTCAATAAGCCGGTCGATTTGACACCTCATTTGTGGGTCTAGGACAAACGGTGCGGGACGAGTTACGCGCCAAAGTTTTGTTCAGGTGAATAGTAATTACAATACTAGAATGTACATTTCCTGAAGAAAATGTGAATGGTGCTTGCAGTGGCAAAACTCAGCACTCTTGATTAGCATGATGCTAACATAATTACCGTCCTGCTAGGATGTTTTTAGCAAGATGCTAACATGATTAGCATGTTGCTAGCATGATGCTAACACCCATAGCATGCTGCCAGCATGTTTTTAGCAAGATTCTAATCATGGCATGATTACCATGTTGCTACCATGATTTTAACAAGATGCTAATCATGTTAGCATAATGCTAGCAACATGCTAACATGATTAGCATAATGGTAACATGATGCTAACATAATTACCGTCCTGCTAGGATGTTTTTAGCAAGATGCTAACATGATTAGCATGTTGCTAGCATGATGCTAACACCCTTAGCATGCTGCTAACATGTTTTAAACAAGATGCTAATCATGGTAGCATAATGCTAGCAACATGCTAACATGATTAGCATAATGCTAGCATGATGCTAGCATGATTACCATGTTGCTAGCATGATTTTAACAAGATGCTAATCATGTTAGCATAATGCTAGCAACATGCTAACATGATTAGCATAATGCTAACATGATGCTAGCATGATTACCATGCTTACATGATTAGCATGTTACTAGCATGATGCTAACACCCTTAGCATGCTGCTAACATGTTTTAAACAAGGTGCTAATCATGTTAGCATAATGCTAGGAACATGCTAACATGATTAGCATAATGCTAGCATTATGCTAGCATGATTACCATGTTGCTAGCATGATTTTAACAAGATGCTAATCATGTTAGCATAACGCGTGCAACATGCTAACATGATTAGCATAATGCTAGCATGATGCTAACATGATTACCATGTTGCTAGCATGATTTTAACAAGATGCTAATCATGTTAGCATTATGCTAGCAACATGCTAACATGATTAGCATAATGCTAGCATGATGCTAGCATGATTACCATGTTGCTAGCATGTTTTTAACAAGATGCTAACATGATTAGCATGTTTGCTAGCATGATGCTAACATGATTAGCATGCTACTACCATGATGCTAACACAATTAGCATGCTACCAGCATGATGCTAACACATTTTTACTAGTTTGTGTCATGTTTAAACACTAAGCTAATCACTATTAGCATGTAGCTATTCACTGCTAGCATGTGTAGCATGTTGGAAGTCCAGTTTGCTAGCATGAGTCAAAAGAGCCAACCGCCATGTCTCTATGATGCTCTGATGCAGAGATATAGATCTTGCTAAATCGTTGCTAGGGTACTCTGTTTGGTTGCTAGGGAGTGGCTTGGCAGCTACCAATGATGATACTCCAAAGGCTGCTTGACAATATAAACCAACACCCATGTCTTTACGATGTTCTGATGCAGAGATATAGATCTTGCAAAACGGTTGCTAGGGTACTCTGTTTGGTTGCTAGGGAGTGGCTTGGCAGCTGCCAGTAATGATAAACCAAAGGCTGCTTGCCAGTATGAATGATATAAACCAACCCCCATGCCTTTATGATATTCAGATTTGAAGATATCTGCCTATGCTTTGGGTTGCTAGGGTGCTCTAAATGGTTGCTAAGGCGTGGCTATGATGTCTTTAAGGTGATTTGTGATTGGCGGTTTGCTGCCTCGAGTCAAATGAGCCCACCCTCATGTTTGTATGACACTCCTATCCAAAGATATTCATTTGATCTTTTTCAATGGAAGTCTATGGAGCTTGTTACTAAGGTGCTCTATATGGTTGCTAGGGCGTGGCTTGATAGTTTCACAATGATCCTGAGAGACTGATTGGTTGTTTGAGTAAAATGAGCCCACCCCCTTGTCTCTATGACATTGTAATCCAGAGTTATGTTCAATACAAAATCCCTATGTAATTTCCCATAGTAGGAAAAACACAGTACTTCCTGGTTCATGGGCACGGCTTCACCATAGTATGTCTATGGGGCAACTTTGGGCAGCTCTTGCGCCCCAGGGGTACAACTTACACCCCATTTTGAGATATGGTCTGACAGAGCCTGTCAGCCCCTTCAAACGTAGTAACCCACATGTTTCTATGAAATCCTCATTAGGAGCTATGACTCGTCAAATATCATCACAATGTTAAGTCTATGGGATTTTTCGCCCGATTTTTCGCCCACTGGACGAACATCGTACACCCGATCGCTTATAAAAGTCATAGCACACCTCTCCTCAATAAGCCGGTCGATTTGACACCTCATTCATGGGTCTAGGACAAAAGCTGCGGGAGGAGTAGCGTGCCAAAATTTTGTGTGGAATAATAATAATAATAATAATAATAATAATAAGTATGCAGGAGAATAAGAATGGAGCTTTGCCTTTGGCAAGCACCATTAACTAGAATGTACATTTCCTGAAGAAAATGTGAATGGTGCTTGCAGTGGCAAAACTCAGCACTCTTGATTAGCATGATGCTAACATAATTACCGTCCTGCTAGGATGTTTTTAGCAAGATGCTAACATGATTAGCATGTTGCTAGCATGATGCTAACACCCATAGCATGCTGCCAGCATGTTTTTAGCAAGATTCTAATCATGGCATGATTACCATGTTGCTACCATGATTTTAACAAGATGCTAATCATGTTAGCATAATGCTAGCAACATGCTAACATGATTAGCATAATGGTAACATGATGCTAACATAATTACCGTCCTGCTAGGATGTTTTTAGCAAGATGCTAACATGATTAGCATGTTGCTAGCATGATGCTAACACCCTTAGCATGCTGCTAACATGTTTTAAACAAGATGCTAATCATGGTAGCATAATGCTAGCAACATGCTAACATGATTAGCATAATGTTAAAGCATGATGCTAGCATGATTACCATGTTGCTAGCATGATTTTAACAAGATGCTAATCATGTTAGCATAATGCTAGCAACATGCTAACATGATTAGCATAATGCTAACATGATGCTAGCATGATTACCATGCTTACATGATTAGCATGTTACTAGCATGATGCTAACACCCTTAGCATGCTGCTAACATGTTTTAAACAAGGTGCTAATCATGTTAGCATAATGCTAGGAACATGCTAACATGATTAGCATAATGCTAGCATTATGCTAGCATGATTACCATGTTGCTAGCATGATTTTAACAAGATGCTAATCATGTTAGCATAACGCTAGCAACATGCTAACATGATTAGCATAATGCTAGCATGATGCTAACATGATTACCATGTTGCAAGCATGATTTTAACAAGATGCTAATCATGTTAGCATTATGCAACAACATGCTAACATGATTAGCATAATGCTAGCATGATGCTAGCATGATTACCATGTTGCTAGCATGTTTTTAACAAGATGCTAACATGATTAGCATGTTTGCTAGCATGATGCTAACATGATTAGCATGCTACTACCATGATGCTAACACAATTAGCATGCTACCAGCATGATGCTAACACATTTTTACTAGTTTGTGTCATGTTTAAACACTAAGCTAATCACTATTAGCATGTAGCTATTCACTGCTAGCATGTGTAGCATGTTGGAAGTCCAGTTTGCTAGCATGAGTCAAAAGAGCCAACCGCCATGTCTCTATGATGCTCTGATGCAGAGATATAGATCTTGCTAAATCGTTGCTAGGGTACTCTGTTTGGTTGCTAGGGAGTGGCTTGGCAGCTACCAATGATGATACTCCAAAGGCTGCTTGACAATATAAACCAACACCCATGTCTTTACGATGTTCTGATGCAGAGATATAGATCTTGCAAAACGGTTGCTAGGGTACTCTGTTTGGTTGCTAGGGAGTGGCTTGGCAGCTGCCAGTAATGATAAACCAAAGGCTGCTTGCCAGTATGAATGATATAAACCAACCCCCATGCCTTTATGATATTCAGATTTGAAGATATCTGCCTATGCTTTGGGTTGCTAGGGTGCTCTAAATGGTTGCTAAGGCGTGGCTATGATGTCTTTAAGGTGATTTGTGATTGGCGGTTTGCTGCCTCGAGTCAAATGAGCCCACCCTCATGTTTGTATGACACTCCTATCCAAAGATATTCATTTGATCTTTTTCAATGGAAGTCTATGGAGCTTGTTACTAAGGTGCTCTATATGCTTGCTAGGGCGTGGCTTGATAGTTTCACAATGATCCTGAGAGACTGATTGGTTGTTTGAGTAAAATGAGCCCACCCCCTTGTCTCTATGACATTGTAATCCAGAGTTATGTTCAATACAAAATCCCTATGTAATTTCCCATAGTAGGAAAAACACAGTACTTCCTGGTTCATGGGCACGGCTTCACCATAGTATGTCTATGGGGCAACTTTGGGCAGCTCTTGCGCCCCAGGGGTACAACTTACACCCCATTTTGAGATATGGTCTGACAGAGCCTGTCAGCCCCTTCAAACGTAGTAACCCACATGTTTCTATGAAATCCTCATTAGGAGCTATGACTCGTCAAATATCATCACAATGTTAAGTCTATGGGATTTTTCGCCCGATTTTTCGCCCACTGGACGAACATCGTACACCCGATCGCTTATAAAAGTCATAGCACACCTCTCCTCAATAAGCCGGTCGATTTGACACCTCATTCATGGGTCTACGACAAAAGCTGCGGGAGGAGTAGCGCGCAGAAATTTTGTCCAGAAGAAGAAGAAGAAGAAGCAGAATAATAATAACTAGAATGTACATTTCCTGAAGAAAATGTGAATGGTGCTTGCAGTGGCAAAATTCGGCACTCGGTTGCTAGGGTGCTGTAATTGGTTGATAGGGCGTGGCCATGAAGTCACTACTTATTGGCGGCTTGATAGGCCGAGTCAAAAGAGCCCAGCACCAAGTCTCTATGACCTTATAAACCAAAGATATGATCTCACAGATTTGGCCCCCATGTTAAGTCTATGGGAGTTTTTTCAGCCATTTTTTCGTACGCTGTGCGAACATCGTACACCTGATTGCTTAGAAAAGTCATAGCACACCTCTCCTCAATAAGCCGGTCGATTTGACACCTCATTTGTGGATCTACGTCAAAAACTGCGAGACGAGTTACGCGCCAAAGTTTTGTTCAGGTGAATAGTAATTACAATACTAGAATGTACATTTCCTGAAGAAAATGTGAATGGTGCTTGCAGTGGCAAAATTCGCTGCTCGGTTGCTAGGGTGCTGTAATTGGTTGCTAGGGCGTGGCTATGAAGTTGCTGTGTCACTACTTATTGGCTGGCCGAATCAAAAGAGCCCAGCCCCAAGTCTCTACGAACTTCTGATCCAAAGATATGATCTCACAGATTTGGACCCCATGTTAAGTCTATGGGAGTTTTTTTCAGCCGTTTTTTTTGTACGCTGTGCGAACATCGTACACCCAATCACTTAGAAAAGTCATAGCACACCTCTCCTCAATAAGCCGGTCGATTTGACACCTCATATGTGGGTCTACGACAAACGGTGCGGGACGAGTTACGCGCCAAAGTTTTGTTCAGGTGAATAGTAATTACAATACTAGAATGTACATTTCCTGAAGAAAATGTGAATGGTGCTTGCAGTGGCAAAACACCGGACTCGGTTGCTAGGGTGCTGTAATTGGTTGCTAGGGCGTGGCTATGAAGTTGCTGTGTCACTACTTATTGGCTGGCCGAATCAAAAGAGCCCAGCCCCAAGTCTCTACGACCTTCTGATCCAAAGATATGATCTCACAGATTTGGTCCCCATGTTAAGTCTATGGGACATTTTTCAGACGATTTTTCGTATGCTGTGCGAACAGCGTACACCCGATCACTTAGAAAAGTCATAGCACACCTCTCCTCAATAAGCCGGTCGATTTGACACCTCATTTGTGGGTCTACGTCAAACGGTGCGGGACGAGTTACGCGCCAAAGTTTTGTTCAGGTGAATAGTAATTACAATACTAGAATGTACATTTCCTGAAGAAAATGTGAATGGTGCTTGCAGTGGCAAAATTCGCCACTCTGTTGCTAGGGTGCTGTAATTGGTTGCTAGGGCGTGGCCATGAAGTCACTACTTATTGGCGGCTTGATAGGCCGAGTCAAAAGAGCACAGCCCCAAGTCTCTATGACCTTCTGATCCAAAGATATGATCTCACAGATTTGGTCCCCATGTTAAGTCTATGGGACATTTTTCAGACGATTTTTCGTCCGCTGTGCAAACATCGTACACCCGATCGCTTAGAAAAGTCATAGCACACCTCTCCTCAATAAGCCGGTCGATTTGACACCTCATTCATGGGTCTACGACAAACGGTGCGGGACGAGTTACGCGCCAAAGTTTTGTCTAGGTGAATAGTAATTACAATACTAGAATGTACATTTCCTGAAGAAAATGTGAATGGTGCTTGCAGTGGCAAAATTCGCTACTCGGTTGCTAGGGTGCTGTAATTGGTTGCTAGGGCGTGGCTATGAAGTTGCTGTGTCACTACTTATTGGCTGGCCGAATCAAAAGAGCCCAGCCCCAAGTCTCTATGACCTTCCAATCCAAAGATATAATCTCACAGATTTTGACTCAATGTTAAGTCTATGGGAGTTTTTTCAGCCATTTTTTTCGTATGCTGTGCGAACAGCGTACACCCGATCACTTAGAGAAGTCATAGCACACCTCTCCTCAATAAGCCGGTCGATTTGACACCTCATTTGTGGGTCTACGTCAAACGGTGCGGGACGAGTTACGTGCCAAAGTTTTGTTCAGGTGAATAGTAATTACAATACTAGAATGTACATTTCCTGAAGAAAATGTGAATGGTGCTTGCAGTGGCAAAATTCGGCACTCGGTTGCTAGGGTGCTGTAATTGGTTGATAGGGCGTGGCCATGAAGTCACTACTTATTGGCGGCTTGATAGGCCGAGTCAAAAGAGCCCAGCACCAAGTCTCTATGACCTTCTAAACCAAAGATATGATCTCACAGATTTGGCCCCCATGTTAAGTCTATGGGAGTTTTTTCAGCTGTTTTTTCGTACGCTGAGCGAACATCGTACACCCGATCGCTTAGAAAAGTCATAGCACACCTCTCCTCAATAAGCCGGTCGATTTGACACCTCATTTGTGGGTCTACGTCAAACGGTGCGGGACGAGTTACATGCCAAAATTTTGTTCAGGTGAATAGTAATTACAATACTAGAATGTACATTTCCTGAAGAAAATGTGAATGGTGCTTGCAGTGGCAAAATCGCCACTCGGTTGCTAGGCGGTTGCTAAGGAACTTGGGGTGGTTGCTAAGGTGTTGCTAGGCGGTTGCTAAGGTACTTGGGGTGGTTGCTAAGGTGTTGCTAGGCAGTTGTTAAGGTACCTGGAGTGGTCACTACTGTGTTGCTAGGCGGTTGCTAGGGTGTTCTGGGCGGTTGCTATGGTAACCAGGGTGGTTGCTATGGTGTCACTAGGTGGTTGGTAGTTGGCACAGATAGTTACTATGGAGTTTCTATAGAGTTCTTAGCATGTTCTCAGCCCACTTTAGCACTTAGCTAATCACTATTAGCATGTAGCTATTAACTGCTAGCATGTGTAGCATGTTGCAAGTACAGTTTGCTAGCATGAGTCAAAAAAGCCAACCCCCATGTCTCTACGATGTTCTGATGCAGAGATATAGGCATCGCTAAATGGTTGCTAGGGTACTCTGTTTGGTTGCTAGGGAGTGGCTTGGCAGTGGCTTGGCAGTTGCCAATGATGATACTCCAAAGGCTGCTTGACAATATAAACCAACCCCCATGTCTTTATGATGTTCTGATGCAGAGATATGGATCTTGAAAAACGGTTGCTAGGGTAATCTGGTTGGCTGCTAGGGAGTGGCCTGGTAGCTACCAATGATGATACTCCAAAGGCTGCTTGACAATATAAACCAACCCCCATGTCTTTACGATGTTCTGATGCAGAGATATAGATCTTGCTAAACGGTTGCTAGGGTACTCTGTTTGGTTGCTAGGGAGTGGCTTGGCAGCTGCCAGTAATGATAAACCAAAGGCTGCTTGCCAGTATGAATGCTATAAACCAACCCCCATTCCTCTATGATGTTCAGATTTGAAGATATCCCCTCTATGCTTTGGGTTGCTAGGGTGCTCTGAATGGTTGCTAGGGCGTGGCTATGATGTCTTGAAGGTGATTCGTGATTGGCCGTTTGCTGCCCCGAGTCAAATGAGCCCACCCTCATGTTTCTATGACACTCCTATCCAAAGATATTCATTTGATCTTTTTCAATGGAAGTCTATGGAACTTGTTGCTATGGTGCTCTATATGGTTGCTAGGGCGTGGCTTGATAGCTTCACAATGATCCTGAGAGACTGATTGGTTGCCTGAGTAATATGAGCCCACCCCCTTGTCTCTATGACATTGTGATCCAGAGTTATGTTCAATACAAAATCCCTATGTAATTTCCCATAGTAGGAAAAACACAGTACTTCCTGGTTCATGGGCACGGCTTCACCATAGTATGTCTATGGGGCAACTTTGGGCAGCTCTTGCGCCCCAGGGGTACAACTTACACCCCATTTTGAGGTATGGTCTGAGAGAGCCTATCAGGCTCTTCAAACCTGGTAACCCACATGTTTCTATGAAATTCTCGTTAGGAGCTATTACTCGTCAAAGTTTGTCCCAATGCAAAGTCTATGGGATTTTTTTCGCTACTTTTTCGCCCGCCGGACGAACATCGTACACCCGATCGCTTATAAAAGTCATAGCACACCTCTCCTCAATGAGCCGGTCGATTTGACACCTCATTCATGGGTCTAGGACAAAAACTGCGGGAGGAGTAGCGCGCAGAAAAAAAGTGGAAGAAAATGAGTGTCTGTGTCTGAGAGAGAAAGGCTTCTAAGGGCCTGCGTGTGTGAGTGTGTGTGAGAAAGTGACAGTTGAAATTCAAATTTCTGAAGATTCCGCCATTGAAAGTCAATGGGACTTTTTTGGCCGCTTTTTCGCCCCCTGTGCGAACATCATTGGTCCGATCGCTTAAAAAAAAAATAGCACACCTCTCCTCAATAAGCCGGTCGATTTGACACCTCATTCATGGGTCTAGGACAAACGCTGTGGGAGAAATAGCGCGCAGAATTAAAAGTGGAAGAAAATGAGTGTCTGTGTCTGAGAGACAAAGGCTTCTAAGGGCCTGCGTGTGTGAGTGTGTGTGAGAAAGTGACAGTTGAGAGAGACGGAATGTTCGTGAATTTGAATTTTTCAATGTAAGTCAATGGGACTTTTTTGGCCGCTTTTTCGTCCGCTGTGCGAACATCGTTGGTCCGATCGCTTATAAAAGTCATAGCACACCTCTCCTCAATGAGCCGGTCGATTTGACACCTCATTCATGAGTCTAGGACAAAAACTGCGGGAGGAGTAGCGCGCAGAAAAAAAAGTGGAAGAAGAAGAAGAAGAATAATAATAAGTATGCAGGAGAATAAGAATGGAGCTTTGCCTTTGGCAAGCACCATTAACTAGAATGTACATTTCCTGAAGAAAATGTGAATGGTGCTTGCAGTGGCAAAACACCGGACTCGGTTGCTAGGGTGCTGTGATTGGTTGCTAGGGCGTGGCCATGAAGTCACTACTTATTGGCGGCTTGATAGGCAGAGTCAAAAGAGCCCAGCCCCAAGTCTCTATGACCTTCTAAACCAAAGATATGATCTCACAGATTTGGCCCCCATGTTAAGTCTATGGGAGTTTTTTCAGCCGATTTTTCGTACGCTGTGCGAACATCGTACACCCGATCGCTTAGAAAAGTCATAGCACACCTCTCCTCAATAAGCCGGTCGATTTGACACTTCATTCGTGGGTCTACGACAAACGGTGCGGGACAAGTTACGCGCCAAAGTTTTGTTCAGGTGAATAGTAATTACAATACTAGAATGTACATTTCCTGAAGAAAATGTGAATGGTGCTTGCAGTGGCAAAACACCGGACTCGGTTGCTAGGGTGCTGTAATTGGTTGCTAGGGCGTGGCTATGAAGTTGCTGTGCCACTACTTATTGGCTGGCCGAATCAAAAGAGCCCAGCCCCAAGTCTCTATGACCTTCTGATCCAAAGATATGATCTCACAGATTTTGACCCAAAGTTAAGTCTATGGGAGTTTTTTCAGCCATTTTTTTCGTACGCTGTGCGAACATCGTACACCCGATCGCTTAGAAAAGTCATAGCACACCTCTCCTCAATAAGCCGGTCGATTTGACACCTCATTTGTGGGTCTAGGACAAACGGTGCGGGACGAGTTACGCGCCAAAGTTTTGTTCAGGTGAATAGTAATTACAATACTAGAATGTACATTTCCTGAAGAAAATGTGAATGGTGCTTGCAGTGGCAAAACACCGGACTCGGTTGCTAGGGTGCTGTAATTGGTTGCTAGGGCGTGGCTATGAAGTTGCTGTGTCACTACTTATTGGCTGGCCGAATCAAAAGAGCCCAGCCCCAAGTCTCTACGACCTTCTGATCCAAAGATATGATCTCACAGATTTGGTCCCCATGTTAAGTCTATGGGACATTTTTCAGACGATTTTTCGTATGCTGTGCGAACAGCGTACACCCGATCACTTAGAAAAGTCATAGCACACCTCTCCTCAATAAGCCGGTCGATTTGACACCTCATTTGTGGGTCTACGTCAAACGGTGCGGGACGAGTTACGCGCCAAAGTTTTGTTCAGGTGAATAGTAATTACAATACTAGAATGTACATTTCCTGAAGAAAATGTGAATGGTGCTTGCAGTGGCAAAACTCGGCACTCTTGATTAGCATGATGCTAACATAATTACCTTCCTGCTAGGATGTTTTTAGCAAAATGCTAACATGATTTGCATGTTGCTAGCATGATGCTAACACCCTAAGCATGCTGCTAGCATGTTTTAAACAAAATGCTAGTCATGTTAGCATAATGCTAGCAAAATGCTAATATGATTAGCATAATACTAGCATGATGCTAGCATGATTACCATGTTGCTAGCATTATTTTAACAAGATGCTAATCATGTTAGCATTATGTTAACAACATGCTAACATGATTAGCATGTTGCTAGCATGATGCTAACACCCTTAGCATGCTGTTAGCATGTTTTAAACAAGATGCTAATCATGTTAGCATAATGCTAGCAAACATGCTAACATGATTAGCATAATGCTAGCATGATGCTAGCATGATTACCATGTTGCTAGCATGATTTTAACAAGATGCTAATCATGTTAGCATAATGCTAGCAACATGCTAACATCATTAGCATAATGCTAGCATGATGCTAGCATGATTACCATGTTGTTAGCATGTATTTAACAAGATGCTAACATGATTAGCATGTTTGCTAACATGATGCTAACATGATTATCATGCTACTAGCATCATGCTAACACAATTAGCATGCCACTAGCATTATTCTAACACATTTTTACTAGTTTGTGTCATGTTTAAACCTTAAGCTACTCACTATTAGCATGTAGCTATTCACTGCTAGCATGTGTAGCATGGTGGAAGTCCAGTTTGCTAGCATGAGTCAAAAGAGCCAACCGCCATGTCTCTATAATGTTCTGATGCAGAAATATAGGTGTTTCAAAACGGTTGCTAGGGTACTCTGTTTGGTTGCTAGGGAGTGGCTTGGCAGCTGCCAATGATGATACTCCAAAGGCTGCTTGACAATATAAACCAACCCCCATGTCTGTACGATGTTCTGACGCAGAGATATAGATCTTGCAAAATGGTTGCTAGGGTACTCTGTTTGGTTGCTAAGGAGTGGCTTGGCAGCTACCAATGATGATACACCAAAGGCTGCTTGCCAGTATGAATGATATAAACCAACCCCCATGCCTCTATGATATTCAGATTTGAAGATATCTGCCTATGCTTTGGGTTGCTAGGGTGCTCTATATGGTTGCTAAGGCGTGGCTATGATGTCTTTAAGGTGATTTGTGATTGGCGGTTTGCTGCCTCGAGTCAAATGAGCCCACCCTCATGTTTCTATGACACTCCTATCCAAAGATATTCCTTTGATCTTTTTCAATGGAAGTCTATGGAACTTGTTGCTATGGTTCTCTATATGGTTGCTAGGGCGTGGCTTGATAGCTTTACAATGATCCTGAGAGACTGATTGGTTGCCTGAGTAAAATGAGCCCACCCCCTTGTCTCTATGACATTGTGATTCAGAGTTATGTTCAATTCAAAATCCCTATGTAATTTCCCATAGTAGGAAAAACACAGTACTTCCTGGTTCATGGGCACGGCTTCACCATAGTATGTCTATGGGGCAACTTTGGGCAGCTCTTGCGCCCCAGGGGTACAACTTACACCCCATTTTGAGGTATGGTCTGAGAGAGCCTATCAGGCTCTTCAAACGTGGTAACCCACATGTTTCTATGAAACTCTCGTTAGGAGCTATTACTCATCAAAGTTTGTCCCAATGCAAAGTCTATGGGATTTTTTTCGCTACTTTTTCGCCCGCCGGACGAACATCGTACACCCGATCGCTTATAAAAGTCATAGCACACCTGTCCTCAATGAGCCGGTCGATTTGACACCTCATTCATGGGTCTATGACAAAAACTGCGGGAGGAGTAGCGCGCAGAAATTGTGTCCAGAAGAAGAAGAAGAAGAATAATAAGTATGCAGAAGAATAAGAATGGAGCTTTGCCTTTGGCAAGCACCATTAACTAGAATGTACATTTCCTGAAGAAAATGTGAATGGTGCTTGCAGTGGCAAAATTCGGCACTCGGTTGCTAGGGTGCTGTAATTGGTTGATAGGGCGTGGCCATGAAGTCACTACTTATTGGCGGCTTGATAGGCCGAGTCAAAAGAGCCCAGCACCAAGTCTCTATGACCTTATAAACCAAAGATATGATCTCACAGATTTGGCCCCCATGTTAAGTCTATGGGAGTTTTTTCAGCCATTTTTTCGTACGCTGTGCGAACATCGTACACCTGATTGCTTAGAAAAGTCATAGCACACCTCTCCTCAATAAGCCGGTCGATTTGACACCTCATTTGTGGATCTACGTCAAAAACTGCGAGACGAGTTACGCGCCAAAGTTTTGTTCAGGTGAATAGTAATTACAATACTAGAATGTACATTTCCTGAAGAAAATGTGAATGGTGCTTGCAGTGGCAAAACTCGGCACTCTTGATTAGCATGATGCTAACATAATTACCGTCCTGCTAGGATGTTTTTAGCAAAATGCTAACATGATTTGCATGTTGCTAGCATGATGCTAACACCCTAAGCATGCTGCTAGCATGTTTTAAACAAAATGCTAGTCATGTTAGCATAATGCTAGCAAAATGCTAATATGATTAGCATAATACTAGCATGATGCTAGCATGATTACCATGTTGCTAGCATTATTTTAACAAGATGCTAATCATGTTAGCATTATGTTAACAACATGCTAACATGATTAGCATGTTTTGCTAGCATGATGCTAACACCCTTAGCATGCTGTTAGCATGTTTTAAACAAGATGCTAATCATGTTAGCATAATGCTAGCAAACATGCTAACATGATTAGCATAATGCTAGCATGATGCTAGCATGATTACCATGTTGCTAGCATGATTTTAACAAGATGCTAATCATGTTAGCATAATTCTAGCAACATGCTAACATCATTAGCATAATGCTAGCATGATGCTAGCATGATTACCATGTTGTTAGCATGTATTTAACAAGATGCTAACATGATTAGCATGTTTGCTAACATGATGCTAACATGATTATCATGCTACTAGCATCATGCTAACACAATTAGCATGCCACTAGCATTATTCTAACACATTTTTACTAGTTTGTGTCATGTTTAAACCTTAAGCTACTCACTATTAGCATGTAGCTATTCACTGCTAGCATGTGTAGCATGGTGGAAGTCCAGTTTGCTAGCATGAGTCAAAAGAGCCAACCGCCATGTCTCTATAATGTTCTGATGCAGAAATATAGGTGTTTCAAAACGGTTGCTAGGGTACTCTGTTTGGTTGCTAGGGAGTGGCTTGGCAGCTGCCAATGATGATACTCCAAAGGCTGCTTGACAATATAAACCAACCCCCATGTCTGTACGATGTTCTGACGCAGAGATATAGATCTTGCAAAATGGTTGCTAGGGTACTCTGTTTGGTTGCTAAGGAGTGGCTTGGCAGCTACCAATGATGATACACCAAAGGCTGCTTGCCAGTATGAATGATATAAACCAACCCCCATGCCTCTATGATATTCAGATTTGAAGATATCTGCCTATGCTTTGGGTTGCTAGGGTGCTCTATATGGTTGCTAAGGCGTGGCTATGATGTCTTTAAGGTGATTTGTGATTGGCGGTTTGCTGCCTCGAGTCAAATGAGCCCACCCTCATGTTTCTATGACACTCCTATCCAAAGATATTCCTTTGATCTTTTTCAATGGAAGTCTATGGAACTTGTTGCTATGGTTCTCTATATGGTTGCTAGGGCGTGGCTTGATAGCTTTACAATGATCCTGAGAGACTGATTGGTTGCCTGAGTAAAATGAGCCCACCCCCTTGTCTCTATGACATTGTGATTCAGAGTTATGTTCAATACAAAATCCCTATGTAATTTCCCATAGTAGGAAAAACACAGTACTTCCTGGTTCATGGGCACGGCTTCACCATAGTATGTCTATGGGGCAACTTTGGGCAGCTCTTGCGCCCCAGGGGTACAACTTACACCCCATTTTGAGGTATGGTCTGAGAGAGCCTATCAGGCTCTTCAAACGTGGTAACCCACATGTTTCTATGAAACTCTCGTTAGGAGCTATTACTCATCAAAGTTTGTCCCAATGCAAAGTCTATGGGATTTTTTTCGCTACTTTTTCGCCCGCCGGACGAACATCGTACACCCGATCGCTTATAAAAGTCATAGCACACCTGTCCTCAATGAGCCGGTCGATTTGACACCTCATTCATGGGTCTATGACAAAAACTGCGGGAGGAGTAGCGCGCAGAAATTGTGTCCAGAAGAAGAAGAAGAAGAATAATAAGTATGCAGAAGAATAAGAATGGAGCTTTGCCTTTGGCAAGCACCATTAACTAGAATGTACATTTCCTGAAGAAAATGTGAATGGTGCTTGCAGTGGCAAAATTCGCTGCTCGGTTGCTAGGGTGCTGTAATTGGTTGCTAGGGCGTGGCTATGAAGTTGCTGTGTCACTACTTATTGGCTGGCCGAATCAAAAGAGCCCAGCCCCAAGTCTCTACGAACTTCTGATCCAAAGATATGATCTCACAGATTTGGACCCCATGTTAAGTCTATGGGAGTTTTTTTCAGCCGTTTTTTTTGTACGCTGTGCGAACATCGTACACCCAATCACTTAGAAAAGTCATAGCACACCTCTCCTCAATAAGCCGGTCGATTTGACACCTCATATGTGGGTCTACGACAAACGGTGCGGGACGAGTTACGCGCCAAAGTTTTGTTCAGGTGAATAGTAATTACAATACTAGAATGTACATTTCCTGAAGAAAATGTGAATGGTGCTTGCAGTGGCAAAACACCGGACTCGGTTGCTAGGGTGCTGTGATTGGTTGCTAGGGCGTGGCCATGAAGTCACTACTTATTGGCGGCTTGATAGGCAGAGTCAAAAGAGCCCAGCCCCAAGTCTCTATGACCTTCTAAACCAAAGATATGATCTCACAGATTTGGCCCCCATGTTAAGTCTATGGGAGTTTTTTCAGCCGATTTTTCGTACGCTGTGCGAACATCGTACACCCGATCGCTTAGAAAAGTCATAGCACACCTCTCCTCAATAAGCCGGTCGATTTGACACTTCATTCGTGGGTCTACGACAAACGGTGCGGGACAAGTTACGCGCCAAAGTTTTGTTCAGGTGAATAGTAATTACAATACTAGAATGTACATTTCCTGAAGAAAATGTGAATGGTGCTTGCAGTGGCAAAACTCGGCACTCTTGATTAGCATGATGCTAACATAATTACCGTCCTGCTAGGATGTTTTTATCAAGATGCTAACATGATTAGCATGTTGCTAGCATTATGCTAACACCCTTAGCATGCTGCTAGCATGTTTTTAGAAAGATGCTAATCATGTTAGCATTATGCTAGCAACATGCTAACATGATTAGCATTTGTTGCTAGCATAATGCTAACACCCTTAGCATGCTGCTAGCATGTTTTTAGAAAGATGCTAATCATGTTAGCATAATGCTAGCAACATGCTAACATGATTAGCATAATGCTAGCATGATGCTAGCATGATTACCATGTTGCTAGCATGTTTTTAACAAGATGCTAACATAATTAGCATGTTTGCTAGCATGATGCTAACATGATTAGCATGCTACTAGCATGATGCTAACACAATTAGCATGTTACCAGCATGATGTAACACATTTTTACTAGTTTGTGTCATGTTTAAACCCTAAGCTAATCACTATTAGCATGTAGCTATTCACTGCTAGCATGTGTAGCATGTTGGAAGTTCAGTTTGCTAGCATGAGTCAAAAGAGCCAACAGCCATGTCTCTATGATGCTCTGATGCAGAGATATAGATCTTGCTAAACGGTTGCTAGGGTACTCTGGTTGGTTGCTAAGGAGTGGCTTGGCAGCTACCAATGATGATACTCCAAAGGCTGCTTGACAATATAAACCAACCCCCATGTCTTTATGATGTTCTGATGCAGAGATATAGATCTTGCAAAACGGTTGCTAGGGTACTCTGTTTGGTTGCTAGGGAGTGGCTTGGCAGCTGCTAGTAATGATAAACCAAAGGCTGCTTGCCAGTATAAATGATATAAACCAACCCCCATGCCTCTATGATATTCAGATTTGAAGATATCTGCCTATGCTTTGGGTTGCTAGGGTGCTTTAAATGGTTGCTAAGGCGTGGCTATGATGTCTTTAAGGTGATTTGTGATTGGCGGTTTGCTGCCTCCAGTCAAATGAGCCCACCCTCTTGTTTGTACGACACTTCTATCCAAAGATATTCATTTGATCTTTTTCAATGGAAGTCAATGGAACTTGTTGCTATGGTGCTCTATATGGTTGCTAGGGCGTGGCTTGATAGCTTCACAATGATCCTGAGACACTGATTGGTTGCCTGAGTAAAATGGGCCCACCCCCTTGTCTCTATGACATTGTGATCCAGAGTTATGTTCAATACAAAATCCCTATGTAATTTCCCATAGTAGGAAAAACACAGTACTTCCTGGTTCATGGGCACGGCTTCACCATAGTATGTCTATGGGGCAACTTTGGGCAGCTCTTGCGCCCCAGGGGTACAACTTACACCCCATTTTGAGGTATGGTCTGAGAGAGCCTATCAGGCTCTTCAAACGTGGTAACCCACATGTTTCTATGAAATTCTCGTTAGGAGCTATTACTCATCAAAGTTTGTCCCAATGCAAAGTCTATGGGATTTTTTTCGCTACTTTTTCGCCCGCCGGACGAACATCATACACCCGATCGCTTATAAAAGTCATAGCACACCTGTCCTCAATGAGCCGGTCGATTTGACACCTCATTCATGGGTCTATGACAAAAACTGCGGGAGGAGTAGCGCGCAGAAATTGTGTCCAGAAGAAGAAGAAGAAGAATAATAAGTATGCAGAAGAATAAGAATGGAGCTTTGCCTTTGGCAAGCACCATTAACTAGAATGTACATTTCCTGAAGAAAATGTGAATGGTGCTTGCAGTGGCAAAATTCGGCACCGGTTGCTAGGGTGCTGTAATTGGTTGCTAGGACGTGGCTATGAAGTTGCTGTGTCACTACTTATTGGCTGGCCGAATCAAAAGAGCCCAGCCCCAAGTCTCTATGACCTTCTAAACCAAAGATATGATCTCACAGATTTGGCCCCCATGTTAAGTCTATGGGACTTTTTTGAGCCGTTTTTTCGTACGCTGTGCGAACATCGTACACCCGATCGCTTAGAAAAGTCATAGCACACCTCTCCTCAATAAGCCGGTCGATTTGACACCTCATTCGTGGGTCTACGACAAACGGTGCGGGACGAGTTACGCGCCAAAGTTTTGTTCAGGTGAATAGTAATTACAATACTAGAATGTACATTTCCTGAAGAAAATGTGAATGGTGCTTGCAGTGGCAAAATTCGGCACCGGTTTCTAGGGTGCTGTAATTGGTTGCTAGGACGTGGATATGAAGTTGCTGTGTCACTACTTATTGGCTGGCCGAATCAAAAGAGCCCAGCCCCAAGTCTCTACGAACTTCTAAACTAAAGATATGATCTCACAGATTTGACACCCATGTTAAGTCTATGGGAGTTTTTTCAGCCATTTTTTTCGTATGCTGTGCGAACAGCGTACACCCGATCACTTAGAAAAGTCATAGCACACCTCTCCTCAATAAGCTGGTCGATTTGACACCTCATTCATGGGTCTACGACAAACGGTGCGGGACGAGTTATGCGCCAAAGTTTTGTTCAGGTGAATAGTAATTACAATACTAGAATGTACATTTCCTGAAGAAAATGTGAATGGTGCTTGCAGTGGCAAAATTCGCCACTCGGTTGCTAGGGTGTTGTAATTGGTTGCTAGGGCGTGGCTATGAAGTTGCTGTGTCACTACTTATTGGCTGGCCGAATCAATTAGCCCAGCCCCAAGTCTCTATGACCTTCTAAACCAAAGATATGATCTCACAGATTTTGACCCAATGTTAAGTCTATGGGAGTTTTTCAGCCGTTTTTATCGTACGCTGTGCGAACATCGTACACCCGATCACTTAGAAAAGTCATAGCACACCTCTCCTCAATAAGCCGGTCGATTTGACACCTCATTTGTGGGTCTACGACAAACGGTGCGGGACGAGTTACGCGCCAAAGTTTTGTTCAGGTGAATAGTAATTACAATACTAGAATGTACATTTCCTGAAGAAAATGTGAATGGTGCTTGCAGTGGCAAAACACCGGACTCGGTTGCTAGGGTGCTGTAATTGGTTGCTAGGGCGTGGCTATGAAGTTGCTGTGTCACTACTTATTGGCTGGCCGAATCAAAAGAGCCCAGCCCCAAGTCTCTACGACCTTCTGATCCAAAGATATGATCTCACAGATTTGGTCCCCATGTTAAGTCTATGGGACATTTTTCAGACGATTTTTCGTATGCTGTGCGAACAGCGTACACCCGATCACTTAGAAAAGTCATAGCACACCTCTCCTCAATAAGCCGGTCGATTTGACACCTCATTTGTGGGTCTACGTCAAACGGTGCGGGACGAGTTACGCGCCAAAGTTTTGTTCAGGTGAATAGTAATTACAATACTAGAATGTACATTTCCTGAAGAAAATGTGAATGGTGCTTGCAGTGGCAAAACTCGGCACTCTTGATTAGCATGATGCTAACATAATTACCGTCCTGCTAGGATGTTTTTATCAAGATGCTAACATGATTAGCATGTTGCTAGCATTATGCTAACACCCTTAGCATGCTGCTAGCATGTTTTTAGAAAGATGCTAAACATGTTAGCATTATGCTAGCAACATGCTAACATGATTAGCATTTGTTGCTAGCATAATGCTAACACCCTTAGCATGCTGCTAGCATGGATTTAGAAAGATGCTAATCATGTTAGCATAATGCTAGCAACATGCTAACATGATTAGCATAATGCTAGCATGATGCTAGCATGATTACCATGTTGCTAGCATGTTTTTAACAAGATGCTAACATAATTAGCATGTTTGCTAGCATGATGCTAACATGATTAGCATGCTACTAGCATGATGCTAACACAATTAGCATGTTACCAGCATGATGTAACACATTTTTACTAGTTTGTGTCATGTTTAAACCCTAAGCTAATCACTATTAGCATGTAGCTATTCACTGCTAGCATGTGTAGCATGTTGGAAGTTCAGTTTGCTAGCATGAGTCAAAAGAGCCAACCGCCATGTCTCTATGATGCTCTGATGCAGAGATATAGATCTTGCTAAACGGTTGCTAGGGTACTCTGTTTGGTTGCTAAGGAGTGGCTTGGCAGCTACCAATGATGATACTCCAAAGGCTGCTTGACAATATAAACCAACCCCCATGTCTTTATGATGTTCTGATGCAGAGATATAGATCTTGCAAAACGGTTGCTAGGGTACTCTGTTTGGTTGCTAGGGAGTGGCTTGGCAGCTGCTAGTAATGATAAACCAAAGGCTGCTTGCCAGTATAAATGATATAAACCAACCCCCATGCCTCTATGATATTCAGATTTGAAGATATCTGCCTATGCTTTGGGTTGCTAGGGTGCTTTAAATGGTTGCTAAGGCGTGGCTATGATGTCTTTAAGGTGATTTGTGATTGGCGGTTTGCTGCCTCCAGTCAAATGAGCCCACCCTCTTGTTTGTACGACACTTCTATCCAAAGATATTCATTTGATCTTTTTCAATGGAAGTCAATGGAACTTGTTGCTATGGTGCTCTATATGGTTGCTAGGGCGTGGCTTGATAGCTTCACAATGATCCTGAGAGACTGATTGGTTGCCTGAGTAAAATGGGCCCACCCCCTTGTCTCTATGACATTGTGATCCAGAGTTATGTTCAATACAAAATCCCTATGTAATTTCCCATAGTAGGAAAAACACAGTACTTCCTGGTTCATGGGCACGGCTTCACCATAGTATGTCTATGGGGCAACTTTGGGCAGCTCTTGCGCCCCAGGGGTACAACTTACACCCCATTTTGAGGTATGGTCTGAGAGAGCCTATCAGGCTCTTCAAACGTGGTAACCCACATGTTTCTATGAAATTCTCGTTAGGAGCTATTACTCATCAAAGTTTGTCCCAATGCAAAGTCTATGGGATTTTTTTCGCTACTTTTTCGCCCGCCGGACGAACATCATACACCCGATCGCTTATAAAAGTCATAGCACACCTGTCCTCAATGAGCCGGTCGATTTGACACCTCATTCATGGGTCTATGACAAAAACTGCGGGAGGAGTAGCGCGCAGAAATTGTGTCCAGAAGAAGAAGAAGAAGAATAATAAGTATGCAGAAGAATAAGAATGGAGCTTTGCCTTTGGCAAGCACCATTAACTAGAATGTACATTTCCTGAAGAAAATGTGAATGGTGCTTGCAGTGGCAAAATTCGGCACCGGTTGCTAGGGTGCTGTAATTGGTTGCTAGGGCGTGGCCATAAAGTCACTACTTATTGGCGGCTTGATAGGCCGAGCCAAAAGAGCCCAGCCCCAAGTCTCTATGACCATCTAAACCAAAGATATGATCTCACAGATTTGGCCCCCATGTTAAGTCTATGGGAGTTTTTTCAGCCGTTTTTTCGTACGCTGTGCGAATATCGTACACCTAATCGCTTAGAAAAGTCATAGCACACCTCTCCTCAATAAGCCGGTCGATTTGACACCTCATTTGTGGGTCTACGTCAAACAGTGCGGGACGAGTTACGCGCCAAAGTTTTGTTCAGGTGAATAGTAATTACAATACTAGAATGTACATTTCCTGAAGAAAATGTGAATGGTGCTTGCAGTGGCAAAATTCGGCACCGGTTGCTAGGGTGCTGTAATTGGTTGCTAGGGCGTGGCTATGAAGATGCTGTGTCAATACTTATTGGCAGGCTGAATCAAAAGAGCCCAGCCCCAAGTTTCTGTGACCTTCTAAACCAAAAATATGATCTCACAGATTTGGCCCCCATGTTAAGTCTATGGGAGTTTTTTCAGCCGTTTTTTCGTATGCTGTGCGAAAATCGTACACCCGATCGCTTAGAAAAGTCATAGCACACCTCTCCTCAATAAGCCGGTCGATTTGACACCTCATTCGTGGGTCTACGACAAACGGTGCGGGACGAGTTACGTGCCAAAGTTTTGTTCAGGTGAATAGTAATTACAATACTAGAATGTACATTTCCTGAAGAAAATGTGAATGGTGCTTGCAGTGGCAAAATTCGGCACCGGTTGCTAGGGTGCTGTAATTGGTTGCTAGGGCGTGGCTATGAAGATGCTGTGTCAATACTTATTGGCAGGTTGAATCAAAAGAGCCCAGCCCCAAGTCTCTATGACCTTCTAAACCAAAGATATGATCTCACAGATTTGGCCCCCATGTTAAGTCTATGGGAGTTTTTTCAGCCATTTTTTCGTATGCTGTGCGAAAATCATACACCCAATCGCTTAGAAAAGTCATAGCACACCTCTCCTCAATAAGCCGGTCGATTTGACACCTCATTCGTGGGTGTACGACAAACGGTGCGGGACGAGTTACGTGCCAAAGTTTTGTTCAGGTGAATAGTAATTACAATACTAGAATGTACATTTCCTGAAGAAAATGTGAATGGTGCTTGCAGTGGCAAAATTCGGCACTCGGTTGCTAGGGTGCTGTAATTGGTTGATAGGGCGTGGCCATGAAGTCACTACTTATTGGCGGCTTGATAGGCCGAGTCAAAAGAGCCCAGCACCAAGTCTCTATGACCTTATAAACCAAAGATATGATCTCACAGATTTGGCCCCCATGTTAAGTCTATGGGAGTTTTTTCAGCCATTTTTTCGTACGCTGTGCGAACATCGTACACCTGATTGCTTAGAAAAGTCATAGCACACCTCTCCTCAATAAGCCGGTCGATTTGACACCTCATTTGTGGATCTACGTCAAAAACTGCGAGACGAGTTACGCGCCAAAGTTTTGTTCAGGTGAATAGTAATTACAATACTAGAATGTACATTTCCTGAAGAAAATGTGAATGGTGCTTGCAGTGGCAAAACTCGGCACTCTTGATTAGCATGATGCTAACATAATTACCGTCCTGCTAGGATGTTTTTAGCAAAATGCTAACATGATTTGCATGTTGCTAGCATGATGCTAACACCCTAAGCATGCTGCTAGCATGTTTTAAACAAAATGCTAGTCATGTTAGCATAATGCTAGCAAAATGCTAATATGATTAGCATAATACTAGCATGATGCTAGCATGATTACCATGTTGCTAGCATTATTTTAACAAGATGCTAATCATGTTAGCATTATGTTAACAACATGCTAACATGATTAGCATGTTTTGCTAGCATGATGCTAACACCCTTAGCATGCTGTTAGCATGTTTTAAACAAGATGCTAATCATGTTAGCATAATGCTAGCAAACATGCTAACATGATTAGCATAATGCTAGCATGATGCTAGCATGATTACCATGTTGCTAGCATGATTTTAACAAGATGCTAATCATGTTAGCATAATTCTAGCAACATGCTAACATCATTAGCATAATGCTAGCATGATGCTAGCATGATTACCATGTTGTTAGCATGTATTTAACAAGATGCTAACATGATTAGCATGTTTGCTAACATGATGCTAACATGATTATCATGCTACTAGCATCATGCTAACACAATTAGCATGCCACTAGCATTATTCTAACACATTTTTACTAGTTTGTGTCATGTTTAAACCTTAAGCTACTCACTATTAGCATGTAGCTATTCACTGCTAGCATGTGTAGCATGGTGGAAGTCCAGTTTGCTAGCATGAGTCAAAAGAGCCAACCGCCATGTCTCTATAATGTTCTGATGCAGAAATATAGGTGTTTCAAAACGGTTGCTAGGGTACTCTGTTTGGTTGCTAGGGAGTGGCTTGGCAGCTGCCAATGATGATACTCCAAAGGCTGCTTGACAATATAAACCAACCCCCATGTCTGTACGATGTTCTGACGCAGAGATATAGATCTTGCAAAATGGTTGCTAGGGTACTCTGTTTGGTTGCTAAGGAGTGGCTTGGCAGCTACCAATGATGATACACCAAAGGCTGCTTGCCAGTATGAATGATATAAACCAACCCCCATGCCTCTATGATATTCAGATTTGAAGATATCTGCCTATGCTTTGGGTTGCTAGGGTGCTCTATATGGTTGCTAAGGCGTGGCTATGATGTCTTTAAGGTGATTTGTGATTGGCGGTTTGCTGCCTCGAGTCAAATGAGCCCACCCTCATGTTTCTATGACACTCCTATCCAAAGATATTCCTTTGATCTTTTTCAATGGAAGTCTATGGAACTTGTTGCTATGGTTCTCTATATGGTTGCTAGGGCGTGGCTTGATAGCTTTACAATGATCCTGAGAGACTGATTGGTTGCCTGAGTAAAATGAGCCCACCCCCTTGTCTCTATGACATTGTGATTCAGAGTTATGTTCAATACAAAATCCCTATGTAATTTCCCATAGTAGGAAAAACACAGTACTTCCTGGTTCATGGGCACGGCTTCACCATAGTATGTCTATGGGGCAACTTTGGGCAGCTCTTGCGCCCCAGGGGTACAACTTACACCCCATTTTGAGGTATGGTCTGAGAGAGCCTATCAGGCTCTTCAAACGTGGTAACCCACATGTTTCTATGAAACTCTCGTTAGGAGCTATTACTCATCAAAGTTTGTCCCAATGCAAAGTCTATGGGATTTTTTTCGCTACTTTTTCGCCCGCCGGACGAACATCGTACACCCGATCGCTTATAAAAGTCATAGCACACCTGTCCTCAATGAGCCGGTCGATTTGACACCTCATTCATGGGTCTATGACAAAAACTGCGGGAGGAGTAGCGCGCAGAAATTGTGTCCAGAAGAAGAAGAAGAAGAATAATAAGTATGCAGAAGAATAAGAATGGAGCTTTGCCTTTGGCAAGCACCATTAACTAGAATGTACATTTCCTGAAGAAAATGTGAATGGTGCTTGCAGTGGCAAAATTCGGCACCGGTTGCTAGGGTGCTGTAATTGGTTGCTAGGGCGTGGCTATGAAGTTGCTGTGCCACTACTTATTGGCTGGCCGAATCAAAAGAGCCCAGCCCCAAGTCTCTATGACCTTCTGATCCAAAGATATGATCTCACAGATTTTGACCCAATGTTAAGTCTATGGGAGTTTTTTCAGCCATTTTTTTCGTACGCTGTGCGAACATCGTACACCCGATCGCTTAGAAAAGTCATAGCACACCTCTCCTCAATAAGCCGGTCGATTTGACACCTCATTTGTGGGTCTAGGACAAACGGTGCGGGACGAGTTACGCGCCAAAGTTTTGTTCAGGTGAATAGTAATTACAATACTAGAATGTACATTTCCTGAAGAAAATGTGAATGGTGCTTGCATTGGCAAAATTCAGCCGGTTGCTAGGGTGCTGTAATTGGTTGCTAGGGCGTGGCTATGAAGTTGCTGTGCCACTACTTATTGGCTGGCCGAATCAAAAGAGCCCAGCCCCAATTCTCTATGACCTTCTGATCCAAAGATATGATCTCACAGATTTTGACCCAATGTTAAGTCTATGGGAGTTTTTTTAGCCATTTTTTTCGTACGCTGTGCGAACATCGTACACCCGATCGCTTAGAAAAGTCATAGCACACCTCTCCTCAATAAGCCAGTCGATTTGACACCTCATTCGTGGGTCTACGACAAACAGTGCAGGACGAGTTACGCGCCAAAGTTTTGTTCAGGTGAATAGTAATTACAATACTAGAATGTACATTTCCTGAAGAAAATGTGAATGGTGCTTGCAGTGGCAAAACTCGGCACTCTTGATTAGCATGATGCTAACATAATTACCGTCCTGCTAGGATGTTTTTATCAAGATGCTAACATGATTAGCATGTTGCTAGCATTATGCTAACACCCTTAGCATGCTGCTAGCATGTTTTTAGAAAGATGCTAATCATGTTAGCATTATGCTAGCAACATGCTAACATGATTAGCATTTGTTGCTAGCATAATGCTAACACCCTTAGCATGCTGCTAGCATGTTTTTAGAAAGATGCTAATCATGTTAGCATAATGCTAGCAACATGCTAACATGATTAGCATAATGCTAGCATGATGCTAGCATGATTACCATGTTGCTAGCATGTTTTTAACAAGATGCTAACATAATTAGCATGTTTGCTAGCATGATGCTAACATGATTAGCATGCTACTAGCATGATGCTAACACAATTAGCATGTTACCAGCATGATGTAACACATTTTTACTAGTTTGTGTCATGTTTAAACCCTAAGCTAATCACTATTAGCATGTAGCTATTCACTGCTAGCATGTGTAGCATGTTGGAAGTTCAGTTTGCTAGCATGAGTCAAAAGAGCCAACAGCCATGTCTCTATGATGCTCTGATGCAGAGATATAGATCTTGCTAAACGGTTGCTAGGGTACTCTGGTTGGTTGCTAAGGAGTGGCTTGGCAGCTACCAATGATGATACTCCAAAGGCTGCTTGACAATATAAACCAACCCCCATGTCTTTATGATGTTCTGATGCAGAGATATAGATCTTGCAAAACGGTTGCTAGGGTACTCTGTTTGGTTGCTAGGGAGTGGCTTGGCAGCTGCTAGTAATGATAAACCAAAGGCTGCTTGCCAGTATAAATGATATAAACCAACCCCCATGCCTCTATGATATTCAGATTTGAAGATATCTGCCTATGCTTTGGGTTGCTAGGGTGCTTTAAATGGTTGCTAAGGCGTGGCTATGATGTCTTTAAGGTGATTTGTGATTGGCGGTTTGCTGCCTCCAGTCAAATGAGCCCACCCTCTTGTTTGTACGACACTTCTATCCAAAGATATTCATTTGATCTTTTTCAATGGAAGTCAATGGAACTTGTTGCTATGGTGCTCTATATGGTTGCTAGGGCGTGGCTTGATAGCTTCACAATGATCCTGAGACACTGATTGGTTGCCTGAGTAAAATGGGCCCACCCCCTTGTCTCTATGACATTGTGATCCAGAGTTATGTTCAATACAAAATCCCTATGTAATTTCCCATAGTAGGAAAAACACAGTACTTCCTGGTTCATGGGCACGGCTTCACCATAGTATGTCTATGGGGCAACTTTGGGCAGCTCTTGCGCCCCAGGGGTACAACTTACACCCCATTTTGAGGTATGGTCTGAGAGAGCCTATCAGGCTCTTCAAACGTGGTAACCCACATGTTTCTATGAAATTCTCGTTAGGAGCTATTACTCATCAAAGTTTGTCCCAATGCAAAGTCTATGGGATTTTTTTCGCTACTTTTTCGCCCGCCGGACGAACATCATACACCCGATCGCTTATAAAAGTCATAGCACACCTGTCCTCAATGAGCCGGTCGATTTGACACCTCATTCATGGGTCTATGACAAAAACTGCGGGAGGAGTAGCGCGCAGAAATTGTGTCCAGAAGAAGAAGAAGAAGAATAATAAGTATGCAGAAGAATAAGAATGGAGCTTTGCCTTTGGCAAGCACCATTAACTAGAATGTACATTTCCTGAAGAAAATGTGAATGGTGCTTGCAGTGGCAAAATTTGGCCCCGGTTGCTAGGGTGCTGTAATTGGTTGCTAGGGCGTGGCTATGAAGTTGCTGTGTCACTACTTATTGGCTGGCCGAATCAAAGAGCCCAGCCCCAAGTCTCTATGACCTTCTGATCCAAAGATATGATCTCACAGATTTTGACCCAATGTTAAGTCTATGAGAGTTTTTTCAGCCGTTTTTTCGTACGCTGTGCGAACATCGTACACCCGATCGCTTAGAAAAGTCATAGCACACCTCTCCTCAATAAGCCGGTCGATTTGACACCTCATATGTGGGTCTACGACAAACGGTGCGGGACGAGTTACGCGCCAAAGTTTTGTTCAGGTGAATAGTAATTACAATACTAGAATGTACATTTCCTGAAGAAAATGTGAATGGTGCTTGCAGTGGCAAAACTCAGCACTCTTGATTAGCATGATGCTAACATAATTACCGTCCTGCTAGGATGTTTTTAGCAAGATGCTAACAGATTAGCATGTTGCTAACATGATGCTAACACCCATAGCATGATGCCAGCATGTTTTTAGCAAGATTCTAATCATGTTAGCATAATGGTAGCAAAACATGCTAACATGATTAGCATAATGCTAGCATGATGCTAGCATGATTACCATGTTGCTACCATGATTTTAACAAGATGCTAATCATGTTAGCATAATGCTTAAGCAACATGCTAACATGATTAGCATAATGGTAACATGATGCTAGCATGATTACCATTTTGCTAGCATGTTTTTAACAAGATGCTAACATGATTAGCATTTTGCTAGCATGATGCTAACACCCTAAGCATGCTACTAGCATGTTTTAAACAAAATGCTAGTCATGTTAGCATAATGCTAGCAACATGCTAACATGATTAGCATAATGCTAGCATGATGCTAGCATGATTACCATGTTGCTAGCATTATTTTAACCAAATGCTAATCATGTTAGCATTATGTTAGCAACATGCTAACATGATTAGCATGTTGCTAGCATGATGCTAACACCCTTAGCATGCTGCTAGCATGTTTTAAACAAGATGCTAATCATGTTAGCATAATGCTAGCAAACATGCTAACATGATTAGCATAATGCTAGCATGATGCTAGCATGATTACCATGTTTTTAGCATGATTTTAACAAGATGCTAATCATGTTAGCATAATGTTAGCAACATGCTAACATCATTAGCATAATGCTAGCATGATGCTAGCATGATTACCATGTTGTTAGCATGTATTTAACAAGATGCTAACATGATTAGCATGTTTGCTAACATGATGCTAACATGATTAGCATGCTACTAGCATCATGCTAACACAATTAACATGCCACTAGCATTATTCTAACACATTTTTACTAGTTTGTGTCATGTTTAAACCTTAAGCTAATCACTATTAGCATGTAGCTATTCACTGCTAGCATGTGTAGCATGGTGGAAGTCCAGTTTGCTAGCATGAGTCAAAAGAGCCAACCGCCATGTCTCTATAATGTTCTGATGCAGAAATATAGGTGTTTCAAAACGGTTGCTAGGGTACTCTGTTTGGTTGCTAGGGAGTGGCTTGGTAGCTACCAATGATGATACTCCAAAGGCTGCTTGACAATATAAACCAACACCCATGTCTCTACGATGTTCTGATGCAGAGATATAGATCTTGCAAAACGGTTGCTAGGGTACTCTGTTTGGTTGCTAGGGAATGGCTTGGCAGCTGCCAGTAATGATAAACCAAAGGCTGCTTGCCAGTATGAATGATATAAACCAACCCCCATTCCTCTATGATGTTCAGATTTGAAGATATCCCCTCTATGCTTTGAGTTGCTAGGGTGCTCTAAATAGTTGCTAGGGCGTGGCTATGATATCTTGAAGGTGATTCGTGATTGGCCGTTTGCTGCCCCGAGTCAAATGAGCCCACCCTCATGTTTCTATGACACTCCTATCCAAAGATATTCCTTTGATCTTTTTCAATGGAAGTCTATGGAACTTGTTGCTAAGGTACTCTCTATGGTTGCTAGGGCGTGGCTTGATAGCTTTAAAATTATCTTGATAGACTGATTGGTTGCCTGAGTAAAATGAGCCCACCCCTTGTCTCTATGACATTGTGATCCAGAGTTATGACTTGTCAAAGTTCGTCCCAATGTTAAGTCTATGGGATTTTTCGCCCGATTTTTCGCCCGTCGGACGAACATCGTACACCCGATCGCTTATAAAAGTCATAGCACACCTCTCCTCAATAAGCCGGTCGATTTGACACCTCATTCATGGGTCTAGGACAAAAGCTGCGGGAGGAGTAGCGCGCCAAAATTTTGTGTGGAATAATAATAATAATAATAATAATAATAATAATAATAATAAGTATGCAGGAGAATAAGAATGGAGCTTTGCCTTTGGCAAGCACCATTAATAATAAGTATGCAGGAGAATAAGAATGGAGCTTTGCCTTTGGCAAGCACCATTAACTAGAATGTACATTTCCTGAAGAAAATGTGAATGGTGCTTGCAGTGGCAAAACTCGGCACTCTTGATTAGCATGATGGTAGCATGATGCTAACACCCTTAGCATATTGCTAGGATGTGTTTACCAAGATGCTAATCATGTTAGCATAATGCTAGCAACATGCTAACATGATTAGCATGTTGCCACCATGATGTTAACACCCGTAGCATACTGTTAACATGTTTTTAGCAAGATGCTAACCATGTTAGCATAATGTTAACAACATGCTAACATGATTAGCATGTTTGCTAACATGATTAGCATGCTACTATCATCATGCTAACACATTTTCACTAGTTTGTGTCATGTTTAAACCCTAAACTAATCACTATTAGCATGTAGCTATTCACTGCTAGCATGTGTATCATGTTGGAAGTCCAGATTGCTAGCATGAGTCAAAAGAGCCAACCGCCATGTCTCTATGATGCTCTGATGCAGAGATATAGGTCTTGCTAAACAGTTGCTAGGGTACTCTGTTTGGTTGCTAGGGAGTGGCTTGGCAGCTGCCAATGATGATACTCCAAAGGCTGCTTGACAATATAAACCAACCCCCATGTCTGTACGATGTTCTGATGCAGAGATATACATCTTGAAAAACGGTTGCTAGGGTACTCTGTTTGGTTGCTAGGGAGTGGCTTGGCAGCTGCCAATGATGATACATCAAAGGCTGCTTGCCAGTATGAATGATATAAACCAACCCCCATGCCTGTATGATATTCAGATTTGAAGATATCCCCTCTATGCTTTGGGTTGCTAGGGTGCTCTAAATGGTTGCTAGGGCGTGGCTATGAAGTGTTGAAGGTGATTCGTGATTGGCCGTTTGCTGCCCCGAGTCAAATGAGCCCACCCTCATGTTTCTATGACACTCCTATCCAAAGATATTCATTTGATCTTTTTCAATGGAAGTCTATGGAACTTGTTGCTATGGTGCTCTATATGGTTGCTAGGGCGTGGCTTGATAGCTTCACAATGATCCTGAGAGACTGATTGGTTGCCTGAGTAAAATGAGCCCACCCCCTTGTCTCTAAGACATTGTGATCCAGAGTTATGTTCAATACAAAATCCCTATGTAATTTCCCATAGTAGGAAAAACACAGTACTTCCTGGTTCATGGGCACGGCTTCACCATAGTATGTCTATGGGGCAACTTTGGGCAGCTCTTGCGCCCCAGGGGTACAACTTACACCCAGTTTTGAGGTATGGCCTGACAGAGCTTGCTAGCCTCTTCAAACGTGGTAACCCACATGTTTCTACGAAATTCTCACTCGGAGCAATAACTCGTCAAAATTTGTCGCAATGCAAAGTCTATGGGATTTTTTTCGCTACTTTTTCGCCCGCTGGACGAACATCGTACACCCGATCGCTTATAAAAGTCATAGCACAGGTCTCCTCAATAAGCCGGTCGATTTGACACCTGATTCATTGGTCTAGGACAAAAACTGTGGGAGGAGTAGCGCGCCAAACTTTTGTCCAGAAAAATAATTATAATAATAAGTATGAGCAATAATAAGAATGGAGCTTTGCCTATGGCAAGCACCATTAACTAGAATGTACATTTCCTGAAGAAAATGTGAATGGTGCTTGCAGTGGCAAAACTCGGCACTCTTGATTAGCATGATGGTAGCATGATGCTAACACCCTTAGCATATTGCTAGGATGTGTTTACCAAGATGCTAATCATGTTAGCATAATGCTAGCAACATGCTAACATGATTAGCATGTTGCCACCATGATGTTAACACCCGTAGCATACTGTTAACATGTTTTTAGCAAGATGCTAACCATGTTAGCATAATGTTAACAACATGCTAACATGATTAGCATGTTTGCTAACATGATTAGCATGCTACTATCATCATGCTAACACATTTTCACTAGTTTGTGTCATGTTTAAACCCTAAGCTAATCACTATTAGCATGTAGCTATTCACTGCTAGCATGTGTATCATGTTGGAAGTCCAGATTGCTAGCATGAGTCAAAAGAGCCAACCGCCATGTCTCTATGATGCTCTGATGCAGAGATATAGGTCTTGCTAAACAGTTGCTAGGGTACTCTGTTTGGTTGCTAGGGAGTGGCTTGGCAGCTGCCAATGATGATACTCCAAAGGCTGCTTGACAATATAAACCAACCCCCATGTCTGTACGATGTTCTGATGCAGAGATATACATCTTGAAAAACGGTTGCTAGGGTACTCTGTTTGGTTGCTAGGGAGTGGCTTGGCAGCTGCCAATGATGATACATCAAAGGCTGCTTGCCAGTATGAATGATATAAACCAACCCCCATGCCTGTATGATATTCAGATTTGAAGATATCCCCTCTATGCTTTGGGTTGCTAGGGTGCTCTAAATGGTTGCTAGGGCGTGGCTATGAAGTGTTGAAGGTGATTCGTGATTGGCCGTTTGCTGCCCCGAGTCAAATGAGCCCACCCTCATGTTTCTATGACACTCCTATCCAAAGATATTCATTTGATCTTTTTCAATGGAAGTCTATGGAACTTGTTGCTATGGTGCTCTATATGGTTGCTAGGGCGTGGCTTGATAGCTTCACAATGATCCTGAGAGACTGATTGGTTGCCTGAGTAAAATGAGCCCACCCCCTTGTCTCTAAGACATTGTGATCCAGAGTTATGTTCAATACAAAATCCCTATGTAATTTCCCATAGTAGGAAAAACACAGTACTTCCTGGTTCATGGGCACGGCTTCACCATAGTATGTCTATGGGGCAACTTTGGGCAGCTCTTGCGCCCCAGGGGTACAACTTACACCCAGTTTTGAGGTATGGCCTGACAGAGCTTGCTAGCCTCTTCAAACGTGGTAACCCACATGTTTCTACGAAATTCTCACTCGGAGCAATAACTCGTCAAAATTTGTCGCAATGCAAAGTCTATGGGATTTATTTCGCTACTTTTTCGCCCGCTGGACGAACATCGTACACCCGATCGCTTATAAAAGTCATAGCACAGGTCTCCTCAATAAGCCGGTCGATTTGACACCTGATTCATTGGTCTAGGACAAAAACTGTGGGAGGAGTAGCGCGCCAAACTTTTGTCCAGAAAAATAATTATAATAATAAGTATGAGCAATAATAAGAATGGAGCTTTGCCTATGGCAAGCACCATTAACTAGAATGTACATTTCCTGAAGAAAATGTGAATGGTGCTTGCAGTGGCAAAACTCGGCACTCTTGATTAGCATGATGGTAGCATGATGCTAACACCCTTAGCATATTGCTAGGATGTGTTTACCAAGATGCTAATCATGTTAGCATAATGCTAGCAACATGCTAACATGATTAGCATGTTGCCACCATGATGTTAACACCCGTAGCATACTGTTAACATGTTTTTAAGAAGATGCTAACCATGTTAGCATAATGTTAACAACATGCTAACATGATTAGCATGTTTGCTAACATGATTAGCATGCTACTATCATCATGCTAACACATTTTCACTAGTTTGTGTCATGTTTAAACCCTAAGCTAATCACTATTAGCATGTAGCTATTCACTGCTAGCATGTGTATCATGTTGGAAGTCCAGATTGCTAGCATGAGTCAAAAGAGCCAACCGCCATGTCTCTATGATGCTCTGATGCAGAGATATAGGTCTTGCTAAACAGTTGCTAGGGTACTCTGTTTGGTTGCTAGGGAGTGGCTTGGCAGCTGCCAATGATGATACTCCAAAGGCTGCTTGACAATATAAACCAACCCCCATGTCTGTACGATGTTCTGATGCAGAGATATACATCTTGAAAAACGGTTGCTAGGGTACTCTGTTTGGTTGCTAGGGAGTGGCTTGGCAGCTGCCAATGATGATACATCAAAGGCTGCTTGCCAGTATGAATGATATAAACCAACCCCCATGCCTGTATGATATTCAGATTTGAAGATATCCCCTCTATGCTTTGGGTTGCTAGGGTGCTCTAAATGGTTGCTAGGGCGTGGCTATGAAGTGTTGAAGGTGATTCGTGATTGGCCGTTTGCTGCCCCGAGTCAAATGAGCCCACCCTCATGTTTCTATGACACTCCTATCCAAAGATATTCATTTGATCTTTTTCAATGGAAGTCTATGGAACTTGTTGCTATGGTGCTCTATATGGTTGCTAGGGCGTGGCTTGATAGCTTCACAATGATCCTGAGAGACTGATTGGTTGCCTGAGTAAAATGAGCCCACCCCCTTGTCTCTAAGACATTGTGATCCAGAGTTATGTTCAATACAAAATCCCTATGTAATTTCCCATAGTAGGAAAAACACAGTACTTCCTGGTTCATGGGCACGGCTTCACCATAGTATGTCTATGGGGCAACTTTGGGCAGCTCTTGCGCCCCAGGGGTACAACTTACACCCAGTTTTGAGGTATGGCCTGACAGAGCTTGCTAGCCTCTTCAAACGTGGTAACCCACATGTTTCTACGAAATTCTCACTCGGAGCAATAACTCGTCAAAATTTGTCGCAATGCAAAGTCTATGGGATTTTTTTCGCTACTTTTTCGCCCGCTGGACGAACATCGTACACCCGATCGCTTATAAAAGTCATAGCACAGGTCTCCTCAATAAGCCGGTCGATTTGACACCTGATTCATTGGTCTAGGACAAAAACTGTGGGAGGAGTAGCGCGCCAAACTTTTGTCCAGAAAAATAATTATAATAATAAGTATGAGCAATAATAAGAATGGAGCTTTGCCTATGGCAAGCACCATTAACTAGAATGTACATTTCCTGAAGAAAATGTGAATGGTGCTTGCAGTGGCAAAACTCGGCACTCTTGATTAGCATGATGGTAGCATGATGCTAACACCCTTAGCATATTGCTAGGATGTGTTTACCAAGATGCTAATCATGTTAGCATAATGCTAGCAACATGCTAACATGATTAGCATGTTGCCACCATGATGTTAACACCCGTAGCATACTGTTAACATGTTTTTAGCAAGATGCTAACCATGTTAGCATAATGTTAACAACATGCTAACATGATTAGCATGCTACTATCATCATGCTAACACATTTTCACTAGTTTGTGTCATGTTTAAACCCTAAGCTAATCACTATTAGCATGTAGCTATTCACTGCTAGCATGTGTATCATGTTGGAAGTCCAGATTGCTAGCATGAGTCAAAAGAGCCAACCGCCATGTCTCTATGATGCTCTGATGCAGAGATATAGGTCTTGCTAAACAGTTGCTAGGGTACTCTGTTTGGTTGCTAGGGAGTGGCTTGGCAGCTGCCAATGATGATACTCCAAAGGCTGCTTGACAATATAAACCAACCCCCATGTCTGTACGATGTTCTGATGCAGAGATATACATCTTGAAAAACGGTTGCTAGGGTACTCTGTTTGGTTGCTAGGGAGTGGCTTGGCAGCTGCCAATGATGATACATCAAAGGCTGCTTGCCAGTATGAATGATGTAAACCAACCCCCATGCCTGTATGATATTCAGATTTGAAGATATCCCCTCTATGCTTTGGGTTGCTAGGGTGCTCTAAATGGTTGCTAGGGCGTGGCTATGAAGTGTTGAAGGTGATTCGTGATTGGCCGTTTGCTGCCCCGAGTCAAATGAGCCCACCCTCATGTTTCTATGACACTCCTATCCAAAGATATTCATTTGATCTTTTTCAATGGAAGTCTATGGAACTTGTTGCTATGGTGCTCTATATGGTTGCTAGGGCGTGGCTTGATAGCTTCACAATGATCCTGAGAGACTGATTGGTTGCCTGAGTAAAATGAGCCCACCCCCTTGTCTCTAAGACATTGTGATCCAGAGTTATGTTCAATACAAAATCCCTATGTAATTTCCCATAGTAGGAAAAACACAGTACTTCCTGGTTCATGGGCACGGCTTCACCATAGTATGTCTATGGGGCAACTTTGGGCAGCTCTTGCGCCCCAGGGGTACAACTTACACCCAGTTTTGAGGTATGGCCTGACAGAGCTTGCTAGCCTCTTCAAACGTGGTAACCCACATGTTTCTACGAAATTCTCACTCGGAGCAATAACTCGTCAAAATTTGTCGCAATGCAAAGTCTATGGGATTTTTTTCGCTACTTTTTCGCCCGCTGGACGAACATCGTACACCCGATCGCTTATAAAAGTCATAGCACAGGTCTCCTCAATAAGCCGGTCGAATTGACACCTGATTCATTGGTCTAGGACAAAAACTGTGGGAGGAGTAGCGCGCCAAACTTTTGTCCAGAAAAATAATTATAATAATAAGTATGAGCAATAATAAGAATGGAGCTTTGCCTATGGCAAGCACCATTAATAAGTATGAGCAATAATAATACTGATGCTTTGCCTTTGGCAAGCACCATTAATAATAATAAGTATGCAGGAGAATAAGAATGGAGCTTTGCCTTTGGCAAGCACCATTAATAATAATAAGTATGCAGGAGAATAAGAATGGAGCTTTGCCTTTGGCAAGCACCATTAATAATAATAATAATAAGTATGCAGAAGAATAAGAATGGAGCTTTGCCTTTGGCAAGCACCATTAATAAGCTTAAGTACAATATCAGTAAGTTGGCTTTTTCAAGCCAACTTAATAATAAGCTTAAGTACAATATCAGTAAGTTGGCTTTTTCAAGCCAACTTAATAAGCTTAAGTACAATATCAGTAAGTTGGCTTTTTCAAGCCAACTTAATAAGTTTAAATAGGATTACAGTAAGTTGGCTTTTTCAAGCCAACTTAATAATAATAAGTTTAAATAGGATTACAGTAAGTTGGCTTTTTCAAGCCAACTTAATAATAATAAGTTTAAATAGGATTACAGTAAGTTGGCTTTTTCAAGCCAACTTAATTAAGCAGCAAAATAATTAAGTTCTTTCCAACATTGATGATTAGACTAATTAGCATATTAGAATGATTTCTGACAGATCATGTGACATTGAACACTGAAGTAATGGATGATGAGAAATCAGCTTTGCATGACAGAAATAAATAAATGTTTTAAATATGTTACAATACAAAACTCTTATTTTGAATTGTAATATTTCACAATACTGTATCTTTTGTATCTGTACTTTTCATCAAATAAATTCAGCCTTGATAAGCATAAAAATTAAAAATCAAACAAATGAAAATCTTACTGATCAAACTTTTGAGCGGTAGTGTGTATATATATATATATATATATATATATATATATATATATATATATATCAGTGGCGGCTACCGGTCTGTCAGAGAGGGGAAGCTCATTTTCGGCCTACATTACAAAATTGTCTATTAATTTAAAAGTAAATTCTGCCCTACGTTCCTTTTCAAGAAAATGGTCTGTGACCCTGTCGTACCAACTAGGAGTCTTTTCACTTGACCAGTGTCCTCTCAATGGCCAGCAGTACATTTTATTTGTCACAGCACTTCCAGTCAGCCAGCTAACTTTGTCATACCAGGAGAGCTGAAAAGACCTGTTATTTTTCCCTATCTTTTGCACTAAATCAATCTTAGGTGTTGATCTGCCCTGCTGTTTAATTCTAAGTTTTTCCAAGGAACACTTTCAAATGGCTTTGCCAAAATCAGGTTGACAATATTAGCACCGTCTGCCATCGTGCGCAGTTTCACCCACGACGCTAGCCTAGCCTACTAACGTTATATGAATGAATGAATGAAGGAATGAATGAACGATCTAAAAAAAAAAAATATTAAACTCTGTAAAACTGAAACAAGGAATGTGGTGTATAATTGTGTGAAATGTATGATGAAAATCAAGCAATTTCGCCAAGCAAATATCAAAGAAATAGGTTGCAGCAGTTTTTATTTCGACTGAACTTGAGAAATCCGCGATGGGACTGAGCGCGAATAGCTTCAGTGATTCCTTATAGTACAGAATCGCTGTCAGTCAAAAGGAGATGCAGTCTTTCGACAGACCCTCCAATCATCACGCAGAAGCTCGGAGTCCGGGCCAGCCCACTCCCCATTCACCCCCAGAGACGCTGAGCGTCCGTGGGCGGGACATAATCGCAGCGTTTATCCAATGACCGTCTAGTTTCGAAGCGCTGAAAAAAACCGTTCAAAGCAGCCCCATTGAAGTCAATGGACGCTGGGCTTCAATAGGGAAATGCACTGTGACGCTGCGGGAATGTATGAGAAGGAAATCGAGTCAGCCGACCTGCTATATGTAACTGATTCTGAACGAACTCGTCTTTGAGATGAACGTTTTCTAACGCATTTTTAGTCAATAAAATGTTAATACAATAGTACATATTTGACCATTAATTTTGTGACATTATAAGGGAAGCCGAGCTTCCCTTGCAGTCTTAAAGAAATCACCACTGATAAATATATATATATATATATATATATATATATATATATATATATATATATATATATATATATATATATATATATATATATATATATATATTAGATATATGTGCGGCTGAGTGCATGTGTCTTAATGCGCATGCGCGGCTGAGAGTGCATGTGTCTTAATACGCATGCGCGGCTGAGAGCATATATTTTAATGCGCATGCGCGGCTGAGAGTGCATCTTGTCTGCAGCCAGACCCTATTGATCCATCCTGACCCGGTCACTCGTGACTCCGGTCAAAGTGTAAACTATGCTTAAGGACTCAATCTTGAATCTCAAAAGGGACAATTGTCGAATACTTAAAGTATTAACTATATCCAGAATAACATTTGCTATGATGTGATTACTAACATGTTGGATTCAATGCATTATATGTTTGTATTCCTGTATGCATCTTCTTTCTCTTATAATCATTGTTTTAAGTAGGTCAGTCTAGTAATATGTGTGTAAGAAGTGTGTCGTGTTTGAGCTCTAAATGCAGAATTTATAATTCTCTGTAATTCTGTGTGAATGAAACATTGAAATTCAGTATCAGGAAAATATTAAGAAACTTTATAAAGTTGTTAATAAAACAGGAGAATGTTCTGCAGATATCACGCGATGTGATCAACAGACAATAGACGAGGCGTGTCTAATCTCCGTAGCAACGTCTCATTGGAGGATCTTATGCTGTCCAAACAAGCTAGTGCTGGAAGTCAGAAGTCGGTCAGAAGTCGCTCGAAATCGGTCAGAAGCCGGACTGAAGCACAGTCGTTGAAGCCCGGTAGCCGAAGCACCGCTACTTTGACCACGGCGGAAAAGTCGCATGGGTCATTGGGAACTGATTGACCGGGGCTGATTTTCCATCTAACAGTAGCCGACTTCAAACACGAGCTGCGCCGCTGATCATTCAACAGCCGTCACATCCAGACTCCAAAACCCTCTGTGAAATATCTGACCGAAGTCTCCAAAGAAGAGAGCCGCTCAAGCCAGACGCTCAGATCAGTGCGCTGCACCAGCCAGCAACATCCTTCCCCAGATAGCAAGCACTTTTGGGCCGATTCCGGCAGATAAGCGGCACTGTCGGCTCACTGTCGACGTCGATGAAAAGATTATGGGCCATAAGTCTGCCGACTGTACACAACGCATCTGGCTGACAGACAGCGTTTTCTTTATGGGCCGGTCTCGGCTGAAATGGTTGTACTCGCGGCAGGTCCATATAACTCGGTATAGATCTATCAGCCCGAGTTCGTTTCGTAATATGTGGGCCCCCAAATATCAAGCACTTTTGGGCCGATTCAGGTTTAAACGCGCCAACATCGACTCAATTTCAGAGTCTGTGAAAAGTTAATGGGCCAGAGCCGTGTCGACTGTACGGCCGACAGACGGCTTTTTCTGAACGGGCCAATCACGACTGAAAGCGTGTTACTGTTTTCGGCCCGAGTTTGTTTGTCACAGGCGGGCCACTGCTGGAATTAAGGACTTCAGCCGCCTGAAAAAGAGTTTTGGCGGTTAAATCCTGAGGAGAATCCTGCAGTCAACATTTCGTGATCGAGAGAAAGGATCAGCTGCAAAACGGTAAGCAATTTAATTTATTTAATGTTCAGTTTAGTGTTTTTAAATGGATTAATGGTTTGCAGTGATAACGTCAGTATCCATTCGGTCCCAGAGAGTGATAGTTTTGAATAACATATGTTTATTAGAAGAACTGCTGAGCACTGTTGGCTAATGCAATGATATCGAGTTATATTTTGTCTACTAAAATCAGTCAGTTAATCTTTTCCAACGAGTGATTATTGAATTGAGTCGGAGTATGCAGTGGCGCCATATAGGCCTGTATAGCACAACGTTTCGGGTGGAAGAACTTGCTTTTTCCCCACAAAAACTTTCTATTAATAATTGTTAACATAAGAGCAATAATAATTCTGTTATAAAATTGCAGCTTCGCCCTCAGAGTTCCTTTTTTATATATATAGGCGGCATTATGCTATTGTGTAGGCTAAATACCTGTACATGTACTGCTTTAAACAGTCGGTGTCAATAAACACAAATGCCATGTCAGATATCACTTATGTTCAACCTTTGCAGTGTAATGATGGCTTTCCTTGATGTTGAAAAAAAAAAATGCCTCTCAATAATGCCTTTTACTGGAAAAGTTTATTTCTGACCCTATATATATATATATATATATATATATATATATATATATATATCCCATACAATATGTTTAAAAGCATAGTACTTAATATTAGGGATGTCCCGATCACGTTTTTTTGCCCTCGAGTCCGAGTCCGAGTCATTTGATTTTGAGTATCTGCCGATACCGAGTCCCGATCCGATACTTAATAGCCTACATAAAAAAGAATAAAGAAGAGCGAAAAAACAGATCCAGGAACAGTGCTTTTCAGGTTTTTCAGGTATTCAGTTTTCAAATAGTAATCAAATATAAAATATCACTGCATATTATCTTTACTGTATAAAATAAATAAAGATTAATCATTATTGAAGTTACAAAAACTATTCAGTCAAGAGCAGTGAGTGATTTCTTTGTTGTTTGTTGTTTGATTTAACATTAAATACAGGCAGCAGGAATAGTTGATGTCCCTTTAAGACATGCACGATCCACTACATATACTGTTCCACATGCGCTGTCTTTCTCGACTAATATACGCTCACTTAAGACATAACCGACTATGTTTGCTAGGATACTCGCTAGGACGGGCATGTTGACACAATGTTTGTATGAATTTGTCTGCTGAAGCGCAAGACTTGAAAGAGAACTCAGTATTTGCGCGCTGACTAGAATAAGCGTGTGCGCGCTTCGGATGAGCGCACACAAATCTTCTCACAGCGCGCGCGAGTTCTCTTTCGCGTCTTGTTCTTTAAGGTTTAAATCAGCAAGGCTTAAAAGAGTTAGTTTAAATACAGACAGCAACGTGTGTCAACACCCGGGTGATGACGGCGTAAATGACTGGACATGAGAGCAGACGGCACTCGCAGTTAACAGTTTACAAAGAGTGACTGTTTTGTCCACGCTTTCTGATTATCGTTGTTGTAACGTTTTGTGCATCCATCGACTGAAACATACATTATCTGAACTCTGTCTGTTTTCCACGTTGCTATTTTAAACAAACCATATTAACCAATAGATGCGTCGTCGAGATGGACCGCAGTGCAAGTGCGGTCTGTAAGTGGAGAACCGTTGCACCCCTAATACATATATATCCGAGTCCTGATCGGGAGGTAATGTCCGATTCCGATCGAGTCTGAAACCACATGATCGGGCCCGATTTCCGATCATGTGATCGGATCTGGACATCCCTACTTAATATATTTTAATGCAAAGGGAATTTCTATGATTTTGAGTGATCACAAACTAAAGTTTAACCTGAACACTGACACCAAATCTTTTTTTTTTTTTTTTACTACAGATATTTTAAACTCGTGCATAAACTCTGGATGCAATTTATCAAATATATAGGTGCTAAAGAAAAGTAATGCTTAAGACTTAATAATGACCTTACAATATGTATTCCTTTATTTCAAAGCTGCAGTTCAGAGAAACCCTGCTGAAATGGAGGATGAGGGGACCATGAAGAGGTGGCTGCAACTGGCAGCAAATTGAAAGGGCTGATGCATGGTAAGTCTTCTTAGTGTTGTTCAGGGGCCTCATGTATAAAACTTTCCATAGATTTCATACTAAAAGTGTGCGTATGCATAAAAGCCAGATTTTCACGAATTTTCAAAATTATAACACCATGCTTACGCCAGAACCTGCGCAAAATTATCTTTACAAAACCCAGTCAGCTGAAGATTGTGCATACATGAATCTTTTCCCGTCTCCTCCATGAAATCACCATATATGGAGCTTACAACGCCTAGTTTTATTATGCATTACGTCACCTGCATATCATTTCCATGCATATTCCCATCCACGTGACACTGTGTTTAACTGTACAAGACATAAGGAAAATATGACGATAAATGCCGTCAAATTACATTGCTAAAAATAATTCACTCTCCTTCTCTGTTTTATACGATTTATTTTTTTCTAAAACAACTGTTCAGAATGGTTTCAGTTATTTTAAACCGTTGTCTAGTAGCCAAATAGTATTTTTTTTATTTTTTTTATTTATGCATTTTGATTTTGATTTCAGATATTCAGGCTTATTTTTGCATTGTAAAGTATTGTACGACTCAGCGCATCACTGACAAACATTTTAAAAATAAAACGTGCATATCTTACCTTTTGCTTCTAAATCTAGCCTTCAAATACAATGGCGTTTTTCATAATATTGGTAAGACCATGAAATATGCAGGACACCAGTAGCACACCTGCGTTCAGCAGAGGTTGTACAGTACTGTGTACAGTAGCTACTCGTCGGATGATCACCGCGCGACTCCTTCAGTGTCATTATGCCATTATGTTGCTAAGCTATCTCTGCTTACACGAAGTGCGCATCATTGATCATTATTCGTGCAAAAATATTTTCGAATTGTGCTATTTAGAGCTTGACTTTTAATTTAAAGCGTAATTATCATGCACCAAGCAATCGTCACTGTAGTTAAAACATTAAAACACAGCATGCCATAGGAAAAGTGTTCTAAAGCAGCACATCCACTACAAATATTTGTACTTTTTTGTGAGTATGTGATGTTTATACATCAGGCCCCAGGTGACAGGCACAATTTGTCTGTTTAAATCTATATTAAACACCCATCTCTTGTTGAATGTTAGGATTGTCATGTTGCATAAATAAGGTAAACTATAACCAGAAACAATACCTACAACATCCGATATACTTGTTTCATCATACGAAGGATGACATTTATGCTAAAATTAGTCCATCTGTCTCATTCCATTTCCAGAACAGGTGGTTGAGATGACCACAACAGCCCTGAATGTCAGCAGAGAACATGACAACTAAACGAGCTCTGGAGACCGATCCGCTGTGAAGACCTCGTCGACGCAACAGTCTACAGCACAGATCTTCAGCAAAGACAACGAGAACCAGACAAGACCTCTGCAAGGCCACTTAAACTTCTCTTCCCTCTACATGTGCCATTGTGCTGTGTTCGATCCTCAAGCTGCATGATATCAGTCCACAATCTAACTTCTGATGTGCTGAATCATAATCACACTGTATTTGTTTGGCCAGAGGAAAACTGGCCCTCAACTGAGTCTGGTTTCTCCCAGGGTTTTTTCTTCATTCTGTCTTCTGATGGAGTTTGGGTTCTTGTCACTATCGCCTCTGGCTTGCATAGTTGGACACCTACTTTTCAATAATATTGATCTGACTGCATTGACACTATTGGATGAAAGCTCAACAGAGCTGGATTATGATGTTACTGTTTTTTTGCAGAACTGCTTTAAAGCGGAATTGTACTCATTGAACTGAACTGAAACAACACTGAAATGACTTCAGCTGAACAATCACACTGTCTTTTGCTCCATTACAGAATTTAATTCTGTTTGCATAATTGAATTATTATTTTCCAGTTTATCACTGTAAAGCTTCTTTGAAACAAACTGTAATGTAGGTTATAAAGCACTTTGTGAAGGTGACTTAACTTGAAATTTGGAAATTATTGCTAAAATAATTTTTATGTGTGAGAAAGGATGTTGTTTCTCCATTTAATATACAGTAAATAATTAACTTAGTATTTAGTGATTTAAAATGTATGTTGTTAATAAATGTTTATAGTGTATTCATTGTTAATACTTATAGTGTATTTGTTAATTTTATAATAAAATGTCTTCATCTTTTTAAATGGTTGATTGTGTTTCACTTGAATTACATTTGCAGTTTCTGGACCACATCTGGCCCGGGGACCAAGCCGAATCTCAGCCAGATGTGTTTTACAGTGCCTGGGCCAGACCTGGGCCACATAAAACAATTTAAGTCAGTTTCCAGTGTGCTGGCCAGATCTGGGCCACATCCATAAACAAGAGTCTTTTTACAGGGTGTGGGCCGCATCTGGGCCAGAGGAAGTTGTTTTTGTCCGTTTACAGTGTGAGGACCAGTTTTGGGCCGGGGACCCAGCCAGAACTGGGCCGGAATTAAAGCAAGGATGTGGCCCAGTAGTGGGCCAGACAAATTTTGCTATCTGGGTCAAAGCTTCTGCGCAACCCACAGGGCTTTCCGGAGAAGACGTCACCTGAAAGACAGCCAATCCAGAGCGGGATTCCGCTGTACACGAGTCACGGAACAACCCGACTACCTCAGCTGTCAGAGCAAACGCAGGTACAAGCAAACTTCTCTCTCTTGCTGGAAACTGGTGAAACTCCTTTAAACCTAAAGAATCAAGCCAAAGCTCTGCTTTTGTGATTTTCCTCAGGTTATGAGTTAAGTTGGCACTGAACATGGGACTTTTCATAACTCATCAACTCCGCGAATGTGTGTGCATGTATATGTGTGTGTGTGTGTGTGTGTGTGTGTTTAGCCTTAGTTTCCTGTAATCATTAGAAGTAGTCAATAAATCTTGTTTTGATTTTCACATATACGAGTTTCTTGTGCTGTGTGTCAAATTACTGCCTTAAACGTAAAAGATCAAGTTACCTCTTGCTTATAATAATATAATAATTATAATAACAATAATCATAATAAAATATTGTTACTGTTGACCACAGAATATTTTATCCAGAATTGGTAAAATACTCTAATCTCAATTTTCGCTGGACGAATAATTGATGAAGTGTTAAATATTAATTCTGAATCATGTACAGTGAATCATTTACAGTTGATTCAATTCTTATTCCCTGTAACAATTAAATTGAGCTAATAAATGACGTAAGGTCCTTACACGAGTTACAACAACTTCCTGTTTCATGGCGAAACATCGAACTTTGCCAGGCCGCCACAGACACGCCCTTCAGCAAAAACTCTAGATCTTCGCAATTTAACGTCTCAAAGGCCTTTAGATTAGACTGACCAAATATGATGTTGATCTGATTAAAGCTCTAGTAGGAGTGCGTTAAAGTACAACATGTGGAAATGGCAAAAACTGCCAAAATTTTGTAGAGAAAATTCAAAATATCTCACTTCCTGTTGGGTTTACAAACTTTGCACCCGGGCTTTTTTGTAGGTATTGGGCTGTTACATCTGTCTACCGAATTGTATAACATCAACGTCTGATGTTATACAATCAGTCCTTACAGTCAGTTGTACAGTCACTCTATCCTGCTTTGTTCACAAATTTCAACACCCTCTCTCTCATAACTATATATTATATCCCCTAATTCTAAACCTACCCATCACAGAAAACATTCTGCATTTTTACATTTTATAAAAATATAATTTTGTATGATTTACAGTTTTTTACAGACGCTACCATGACGTTTACCATGACCCCACACACTCACTTTGACAATTGTGGTCATCATCTAAGATAAATTGCTTATAAATAATTTTTTGGTACTATTTTCACAAGTAAGGTGTACATTTTCAAAACTCTTAGTACAAAAATCCAAACTGATCACACTTGTAACGCAGCTACAGTAGTCATTCTTTCAAAACCTGATGGAATGCTTTCAGTCAGTTGCACATGTTTTCAGTCCACATAATCATTGTTTCAAACACAAGATTATTGTAATATGTAACGGGAACATTTGGTTTAATCACCGAAACACAACAGTATGATCTTCTTTCAGTTTAGTACTTTTAACAATCAGTTCATCCAACAGCAAACAATGCAAGATACATGTTTCAAATCACCCTTGATGCTGAAATAATTACAGTTACACAGGAAACAGATGACACATTAGAAAATACACTTACATTACCTAAATTACATTAAAAAAATCCATAATGTCTGTAATAATATCTATTCAGTGCCTTATCAAAAGGTGTGAAGTACGACACAGTCATGAGGTTTTGTGTAGAACAGAGTGCGCCGGCAATACAGTTCTAACTGTACCATATGACTGAATCTATACTGTAGTTGATCTTTACAGATGAAGGGTGAGTTACAGTAATGAGGCAGTCTCTCTATACCATAATGCCTCTAATCAGTCTGATGTTATACATTCAGTCCTTACAGTCAGTTGTACAGTCACTCTATCCTGCTTTGTTCACAAATTTCAACACCCTCTCTCTCATAACTATATATTATATCCCCTAATTCTAAACCTACCCATCACAGAAAACATTCTGCATTTTTACATTTTATAAAAAATATAATTTTGTATGATTTACAGTTTTTTACAGACACTAGGACACATTTCTCAATACTTAGGTCACTTTTGCAAAACTTCACACAGTGAGCACAACAGAAGTCTATGTGGGCTAAACTGGGGATCAATTATCATTGCTTTGGCACAAAATGCATTCAATGACTACATCTCTCAAATTTCATTAATTCTTTTCTCACTCAGACACAACAACTGCCAAAACTCTTTGTACGTACAGGCCAATTTGCACATGCTTGCATACTGTTTTCAAAACTGTTAAACTTGTGTTCAAAACAATAACATAATACAAAACTGAATAAGACAGCAATTTGCTAAATTTCTACAGTAATATAGTTATGAAATATATTCTGAATCTAAAAAAATCAAATACTGAACACCTACACAAGCATTAGTCTTTCAATTTCATTACCATCAACTCAAAAGGGGAAACTTAGGAATAATTTTGTTCTGCAATGTAAACATGGACCATGTAACATAAACTGCAGTGAATTATAAGCAGTATGGATGTCATTCTTGTTTTGCTAAGAAATTTTAAAAATGAAAACATTGTATATTGCTAACTGATGTTAGTGTTTTTAGGTCGATGTTTTATAAGTGACAACGCGTGTTTGCTGGGTGAAAACCTTTGCTAGTGTTCTGGAAGAATGAGTTGATTTGAGACATGTATGAAGTGTTTTGGTAGATTTAGTGCATTTTGAATGTGAAATTAACTGCTGTGCCAAGATGAAAGTTGGTTAGGAGAACCGTGTAAAGAGTTCTGAAAAGGTGACCTAAGTGTGAAGAAATGTGTCCTAGCGATTGTAAAAAACTGTAAAAGCTGTTTTCCTCATGGGGACCAAAAAAACTAAACGAAGTCATGGTAAACCCTGCGTTGTGAACCAAATGTCCAACCAAAGGATGGTAATACCAGTAATTTTAGACCTAGTGGGGACATTTGGTTCACAACGCAGGGTTTACCGTGACCCCACACACTCACTTTGACAATTGTGGTCATCATCTAAGATAAATTGCTTATAAATAATTACATTTTATTATCCATATCCAAAAAAAATGTCTATAGAAACTATGCCTATAGAATCGATATCTATAGATATCTATAGGTGTACCAAATGATCCATTGATTAACCATTACAGTTTTTCTCAGTCGCTTTGGTGCATTTCTCACATCACTATTTACATTTGCACAATAGTTAATGCAGTTCTCAAAACAATTAGTGCAAACTGCAAAACTTAGTTGATAACCTGCAAAAGCGTGTCACTTGCTCAAAATGGATAGGTCATTCCTCAAAAGCAAGTATTCGTGTCAATGAAAGTGTCAGTGTCATCAAGATGAAAAGTCCTGACACCATTGTTTATGAACAAGATAGTCAAATGGCTTTGTTATGTTTTCATTATGACAGTTTACTCCGTCAATGTTTTCCAATGCAGAAAAATCAGATCTTGGTGACACTACCTGAAAATGCTCAAGACATCACTATATACTATTTGCACAGCCATTTGAAAAATACAGTAAAAGTTACACATTACTGTATTTAGTGAGGTAACTGAGTACAAGACACTGAATATGTATGTTTCACATTTGACTGCATATGCTCTTTGCAATTCTAATCTGTTCACAGCATTTTGCAAAAGAAAAAATACACCCTTATTTGCAACAAACATAAACTCCCTTTGGGTAGAGCTGTGCACAACTGTAAACAATATTGCAGTACATATGGCAAATCTTTACTGTAACACTAATTGAATTTACAGTGGTTCTCCCAACATTTGGCTGCACCCTTCGAGCCATTGTGAGGCCGTGATTGACAACATGATCCACAATTGTAGCCCTGATTTCATCAGCAATTTGTTCAAAGGAATGAGAAACTGCTACTATGATGTGCACAAATGACTAAATGTTGTGGAGGTTGAACTAACTGTTGTGCAAATGTAAATAGTGATGTGAGAAATGCACCAAAGCGACTGAGAAAAACGTCTCGGGTTACGAGTGTAACCCTTGTTCCCTGAGTAAGGGAACGAGACGCTACGTCCAATGACGCAATGGGAACCCTCTGCATTTCGTGTTCGTGAAGCACCTCTGTATCCAACCAATGAGAAGACGTGACGTCAGAGGCGGGTGACGTCATGGACCAGGAAACTATAAAGCACACCCGGAACAAAAAACGCTAGCTTCTGAGTATTGTCTGAAGCAAGAGCGCTCCAGGCATGAAGGAGGTACGGCAACACAACGTAGCGTCTCGTTCCCTTACTCAGGGAACAAGGGTTACACTCGTAACCCGAGACGTTCCCTTTCGTGGGAACATCGACGCTACGTCCAATGATGCAATGGGAACGCTGTCCCAACTACGCCGTGTCACCAAGTGCCTGGCTGTTATCTTGTAAAACTTTAGCACCCTGGAGTGACATTCAAGTTAAGATTGTAAAATCTGATGAAGGTGTGCTGGGATGACCATCCAGCCGCACCACAAATATCGTCTAAGGAAACTCCTGACAAAAGAGCCTTGGAAGCAGCCATACCTCTAGTAGAATGAGCTCGAATAGTTAAGGGACATGGGTGTCCCACTGCTTTGTATGCGAGTGAGATGGCCTCGACCACCCACTTGCTCATCCTCTGCTTAGATGCTGGGCCCCCTCTCTTAGGGGACCCATAACATACAAATAATTGTTCTGTTTTTCTCCACAGGGCAGCTCTGTGGACGTAAGCATCCAATGCCCTCACAGGGCAAAGCAGATTCTTCTTTTCCTGATCCATGTTTGTAAAAGGAGGCGGGCAGAACGCCTCGAGTATAATAGGACCTGGGACCCTCGACAACACTTTTGGGACATAGCCCGGTCTGGTGTGTAAAAAAGCCTTAATCATACCAGGCGCAAATTCTACACATGACGGAGCAACTGACAGCGCTTGTAAATCACCAATCCTCTTTAGGGATGAGATTGCCAACAGAAGGATAGTTTTTAGTGTCAGGAATTTGTCTGATACTTCTTCTATTGGCTCAAAGGGAGCCTCAGCTAGCCCCTGGAGCACAATGGTCAGATCCCAGGTCGGAGTTTTTGTGCGAGCCGCAGGCCTCAACCTGAGCGTGCCACGAAGGAAGCGCATGACTAGGGGGTCTCGACCCACCGAGGAACCCCCTACAGGACTGTGATAAGCCGAAATGGCTGCGATGTACACCTTTAGCGTTGAAGGGGTTAAACCTTCAGAAAACTTCTCTTGAAGGAACTGCAGCACATAGCTGATTGGAGAATGGACAGGGTCCAAATTATGTTGGCCACACCATGCGGCAAACAGTTTCCATTTGTATGAATACAGCTTCCTTGTGGAGGGAGCTCTGGAGTGAAGGATGGTCTCCACAACCTCGGCTGGGAGACCAGATTCTATGAGCCTTGCCCCCTCAGAGGCCAGGCCCACAGTTTCCATGTTTCTGGGCGGGGATGGAGAATCGTACCGCCCTCTTGCGACAGAAGGTCCTGTCTGAGAGGAAGCTCCAGAGGCGAGCCGTGAAGAAGAGACATTATGTCCGAGAACCATATTCTGGTCGGCCAGTAAGGGGCCACCAGTATTAGGTCGACCCTCTCCTGGCGAACCTTCTCCAGAACTCCGGGGAGCAGTGAGATCGGGGGAAATGCATACAGGCGCAGCCTCGGCCACGTCTGTAGCATGGCATCCAGCCCTAGAGGTGCTGGGTGCTGCAGGGAATACCACAGAGGGCACTGAGATGACTCCTCTGTGGCAAATAGATCGACTTGAGCTCGACCGAATGTTTTCCATATTAGTTCCACCACCTCGGTGTGGAGTTTCCATTCCCCCGGGCTCGCGCTCTGCCTCGACAGAGCGTCCGCCCTCACATTCAACCGCCCGGGAATATAAGCAGCTCTCAGAGAGAGGAGCTTTCCGTGGGACCAGAGGAGGATGCGACTGGCCAACTTTGATAATATGCGAGACCGCATGCCCCCCTGATGGTTGATGTAAGAGACCACCGTAGTGTTGTCCGTGCGGACCAACACATGGTGATCCCTCAGGTCTGGGAGGAAGTGTCTCAGAGCAAGAAACACCATCATCTCCAGCCGATTTATGTGCCAGGATAGCTGATGGTCCTCCCAAAGACCCTGAGCTGAGCGACCACTCATGATCGCCCCCTTGCCTGTGAGCGAAGCATCTGTCGTAAGCATTACACGACGACAAGAAGTCCCCAGCACGGGTCCCTGGGACAGGAACCAAGGCTTTTTCCACATGACCAGAGCACGAAGGCATCGCCGCGTGACTTTGATCATGTGAAAAGGATTTCCCCTCGGAGAAAACCCCTTGGTCCTGAGCCACCACTGTAAGGGTCTCATGTGCAGGAGGCCAAAAGTAATAACGTTGGACGCAGCTGCCATCAGACCCAACAGTCTCTGAATTTGTTTTACAGTGAGTGACTGGCCTAACTTCACCCCATTCACGGCCCCGAGAATGGAATTCACACGAGCAGGGGACAGTTGCGCCAGCATCGTGGTGGAATCCCAGATTACTCCTAAATAGTTTGCAACCTGACTCGGGACCAGCACACTCTTTTTGGCGTTGAGCCTCAGCCCAAGCCTTTTCATGTGCGACAGAACAACATCTCGATGTTGAACTGCCAACTGTTCTGTTTGAGCTAGTATCAACCAGTCGTCGATATAGTTCAGCACGCGGATGCCCTGGAGTCTCAGCGGAGCCAGAGCTGCATCCACACACTTCGTGAACGTGCGGGGTGATAGAGATAGGCCGAAAGGAAGAACCCTGTATTGGTAAGCTTCGCCCCCGAAAGCAAACCTGAGGAACTTCCTGTGAGAAGGATGGATGGATACATGAAAGTATGCTTCTTTCAGATCTATCGCCACAAACCAGTCCTCGGACCTGATCTGGGGAATGATCTGTTTGAGTGTAAGCATTTTGAACTTCAACTTCTTTACAGCTCGATTTAACACACGTAAATCTATGATCGGACGCAACCCTCCATCCTTCTTTGGAACAATGAAGTAGCGGCTGTAAAAGCCCGACATTTTGCTGTGGGAAGCACCCCGTTGAACCTGGGCAGTGTAGAACCGAACTAAATTCTGTAACCCTGTTCTATTATGAGCAGTACCCACTTCGAAATGTTTGGGAGACGTTTTCATTCTTCCACATTTTACTAAGGGAACCAGTCTCTCGAGACTGGTCTCTGGTGTTTTTTGAGCACTTGGCTCGTCCATCTGACGCGGCGCACCGGCAGACAGAGGAATCAAGCGCCGACCGACCCTCCTCGGAGGATCGGTGGAGACCGCTGCTGTGTCTCCTGAAACCTGTCGACGACAGTTGTAACTGCGTCGCCGAACAGGCCAGCAGGAGACAGCGGCGCATCCATCAAGACATTCTTATCTTTGTCCTTTGCCCTATTTTTGTGTTTTTCCGCAGGCCAGTCAATATTTAGCTTTTCAACTGCCCTGGTCACTACCTCCAGCAGCTCCTCATAAGCTGGGGATGAGGATGGCGGTTCCTCATCCCCTTCGACACCCTCCACATCAACCTCCTCGGAGGAAGATATATTGAGTGTCTGTGTCTCCCTCCGGGGGGAAGAAACCGCAGCGCGTGCTTCCACCGCCAGAGGAGAGACACTGGGTCCGGCAGGTAAGGAGAGCGATAGGGCTGGGCCCGTCTCTCCCCCCTCTGCCAGATCCATTTGTGAACCCCACGAGTGCAGACCGCGCCGAGCCTCAGCAGCGGCGGGACCGGACCCGCGGGGAACACTCGTCGCGGCGCTCTTCGAGGAGGGCGCCTGCGCCTGCGTACACTGCCTCAGTGCGGCGTGAACGCAGCACACTGAGAGTGAGCCTTTCGCAGTGCACACAGACAGCTCCCTCGAAAGCTACCTGTGCGTGCTCAACTCCCAAGCATCTGACACACATCTCGTGTGTATCCCCGTCCGTGATGAAGCGAGGACAGGGATGAACACACTTAGTGAACTGCTGCTTTTTTCCGCCATTATATATATATATATGTGTCTTTTTATGTTGTGCTTGGAAACTCTTGTCCTCAGATGAAGAGATCACTGTGTAATATAACTTGGACAGACAACAATAAATAAGACAGACAAGATACAGATAGCGCTTGCTGAAGACAACAGAAGCTAGCATTCTTTGTTGCGGGTGTGCTTTATAGTTTCCTGGTCCGTGACGTCACCCGCCGCTGACGTCACGTCTTCTCATTGGTTGGATACAGAGGTGCTTCATGAACACGAAATGCAGAGGGTTCCCATTGCGTCATTGGACGTAGCGTCGATGTTCCCACAAAAGGGAATTGTAAGTTCAGTTGGATTAAATAATAGACAGATGTATAAAATTGAATGAAAAGAGATGTAAATAACAAGTTTGATAGTAATAGCATTATGAAAGGCAGTTACTGTGAATGAAAGATTTATATAGATGAAACACTTATTTCGTGTAGTGAAAAGGATACTTTGTGATTTTGTGTATTGTACCAAAACAATTGAAAATATGCTGAAATGTTTGAAAAAAGTGCACTTTTGATGATCTGTTGTGATATTAGTACTAAGAGTTTTGAAAATGTACACCTTACTTGTGAAAATAGTACCAAAGCGAATAAAAAAAAAAACGTGAAAGCCGTTTTTCTCATGGGGACCAAAAAAACAAAACAAAGTCATGGTACACCCTGCTTTGTGAACCAAATGTCCAACCAAAGGATGGTAATACCAGTAAATTTAGACCTAGTGGGGACATTTGGTTCACAACACAGGGTTTACCATGACCCCACACACTTACTCTGACAATTGTGGTCATCATAAGATAAATTGCTTATAATGAAAAAATAATTCACTACATTTGGTTATCCATATCGGAAAATGCAAACAAGTTCTAAACTATGCCTACAGAATCAATATCTATAGAAATCTATAGGTGTACCAAATGATTCAATGATTAACCATTAAGCTCAGTTGGATTTAATAATAGACAAATATATTAAACTAAACGAGAAGAGATGCAAATCAAAAGTTTGATAGTAATAGTATTATGAAAGACAGTTACTGTGAATGAAACATTTATATAGATGAAATACTTATTTTGTGTAGTGAAAATGATAATTTCTGATTTTGTGCATTGTACTAACACAATTGAAAATATGCTGAAATGTTTGAAAAAAGTGCACTTTTGATGATTTGCTGTGACATTAGTACTAAGAGTTTTGAAAATGTACACCTTACTTGTGAAAATAGTACCAAAGCGAATAAAAAAACTGTAAACTGAACGAAAAGAGATGCAAATCACAAGTTTGATAGTAATAGCATTGAAAGGCAGTTACTGTGAATGAAACATTTATAGAGATGAAACACTTATTTTGTGTAGTGAAAAGGATACTTTGTGATTTTGTGTATTGTACTAAAACAATTGAAAATGCTGAAATGTTTGAAAAATGCACTTTTGATGATCTGTTGTGATATTGGTACTAAGAGTTTTGAAAATGTATACCTTACTTGTCAAAATAGTACCAAAGCGAATAAAAAAAACTGTAATCAAAATGGAGTTCTTGCGTTTTGGAACCAAACTCTTCATTTGGCTCACAACGAAGGGTTTACCATGACCCCACACACTCACTTTGACAATTGTGGTCATCATCTAAGATAAATTGCTTGTAATGTAAAAAGAATTCATTATATTTGGTTATCCATATCGGAAAATGCAAACAAGTTCTATAGAAACTATGTCTATAGAATCGAAATCTATAGAAATCTATAGGTGTACCAAATGATTGTAAGAAATTATAGTCTGCCTCGACCCATTTCACTCTAAAGTATATTTTACAATGAGCTCATCGCCAAAATGGCTTAATTATCATAGAGAAGAAGAAAGTCAGCTGGTATATTGTTTATGTACCATTTGGTTGATCAAATCCTGAGCAAATGGTAATCAATTGTAGAATGGGAATGGGTGTGGGACACAGAGAACCATCTCAGACAATGAGGTGTCACAACTTCATTACAGTTTTTTTCAATTACTAACAAGCGTTTACCAATATTTAAAGTACTTTTTCTAATCTCTTAACACAGCAACGCACCTACATCACACAATTGGCCAAATAGTTAATTTTCTGCTCAGAATCATATTTTGTTAAATAAACACAAACTCTACATTTCAAAATGCTAAAAAACTTTTTCTACACATACTAACTCTATCAAAACACAGCAAAAATCATTCAAAATCGAGTCGTTCTGTCACACACTAGCACTAGTTCCCTTTCGATACTTCACTCGTACTGCGTATGGGGAAAGGTCTCCCTTTTTCCCCGCTGCTGAAGCCTTTTTCAATAACGCAGTGTAACTGCATCGTCATTGGTTCACTCATAGACAAGTTGTTGAACCAATGACGACGCAGCATAGCTGCGCGGCCTATGGCGACAAAGCGTGCGAATATTCCCGCCGAAATGGGCGGGGTTACGGGCTATATAAGCAGGCGTTTCGCCATAGGATTTCAGTGTTTTCTCCTTCAGCGACGACCTCTACATCTCTTCGCTGATCTCCGCCTGAAGCCGAAGAAGCTCGCCGCCTTCCTGACAGCTCTCGCCGCCATCTGAAGAGGCTCCCGCAGCGGACTCGCCTGGACTCGCCGGCGCCCTCACTGACTGCAGCATCAGCACCGTCGTTGAGCCGCCGCCTCCCACTTCCCGCTCCCGGCCGCTTCCTGTGTGTCCCCTGCCGCCATCCGGCCTGCCTGAGAGCTTCACCCGCGGCTTAACGCCGCTCTAAAAGAGCGATTTCAGCGGTTTTCACCGCTCCTAAAAGAGCTTCCGCGGTCCTCGCCGCTCTAAAAGAGCCACCCAACTGCCGTTTTCACGGCACCGGCGTCTCACGATGCCCCGTCACTCATGTGCCCCCTGCACGGTAGCGACGGTCACGCCGAGTGCGTCGCCTGCCTGGGCAAGCCCCATGCGGACGGCGCGCTTGCTGGGGACTCATGCCCGCACTGCGAGTGCATGAGTCTCAGTTCCCTGCGCTCGCGGGTCGCCTTCTTCACGGAAGGCGATCTCGCCGCTCGCGCCCTCCCGTCTTCTTCCTCCCGCGAACCGGCCAGGAAGAGACAGTGGGGTAGAGCGACTCAGCGCCCGGAGTCAGACGAGCTCACGCCGGCCCAGCCCCCGCGTGCCTCGCTTTCTCCTCCGAGGGAACCATCTCCCGTCCTGTTCTCCCGCCCTGAGCAGCGTCCCTCTGCCGAAGCAAGTGACCTCGTCTCATTTGGAGGAACAGACGACGAGCAGGATGACTCCATGTCACTTGCGGCTTCCGAAGCAGAAGCATGGGCTGGCAAGCCGGAAGACACTGCTCCTCCTCCCTTGGAACCCGTTGAACACGGCCAGGGCATGGATGCCGAGCTTTTCCGCGTCCTGTCCAGAGCCGTGGAAGAGCTGGACCTCGAATGGGCCCCTCCAGAGGAGCCATCTCGCAGCCGCCTGGACGAATGGTTTCTGCCAGGCCGCTGTCAAGCACCAGCGCTCAGCGCCCTTCTTCCCCGAGGTCCACGAGGAGCTCACTAAGTCGTGGCGCGCTCCGTATTCCGCCCGCCTTCACACGACGCACCGCTCCGCCCTCACCGCCATCGACGGCGCCAAAGAAAAGGGTTACGAGCACCTGCCACCCCTAGACGAAGCGGTGGCTGCTCACCTCTGCCCTCCCGCGGCTGTGGGATGGAAGACTAAGAGGGCCCTTCCTTCCAAGCCCTGTCGGACCACCTCTACTTTGGCCGGACGGGCTTACACCTCGGCGGGCCAGGCTGCCTCCGCGCTTCATACTATGGCCATATTTCAGGTCTTCCAGGCCAAACTCCTCCGCTCCCTGGACGAGTCTGGGATTGACGCGCCGGCTTTCAAAGATCTTCGCAGCGCCACCAACCTTGCCCTGCGAGCTACGAAAGCCAAGATTGTGCTGGACCCGGTGCCTCCGAAGTCGTCCTGATTCGTCAGGAAGGAAGAGGATGGGGGATCGTCCCGTTGCGACCGGACAGCCCCAAAAGCTCCCACGAGTAATTTCCCCTCCGCCTCGTTTAATTCCGGGCGTGGGAAGCATGCTCCAAGTGATAGATGGGCCCACTCCTGTTGCGCCCACCCCAAACGCCGTTTTCACGGCGAACAATATTTTACCTCATCTCAAAAAGAGCAAATTTCCTCTTCCACCCCTCTCGGTGTACGACCCCCTCAACGGCGGTCCGTCATCCGATATCATTCAACCCCTGCCACTCGGGCCGAGGCCTGGAGGGCCATCCCCGATGTGTCGGATTGGGTTATGGGGATCATAACCCAGGGCTACTCGCTCCAGTTTGCAAGACGGCCCCCTCGCTTCGGCGGGGTGCTTCAGACCTCGGTCTATCCAGACGACGCACATGACCTCCGGGCCGAAGTTATGACATTGCTAAAGAAGGGAGCTGTGGAAATAGTCTCCCCGACAGAGAGCGAGTCAGGCTTTTACAGATGCTATTTTCTGGTCCCCAAGAAGGATGGTGGTCTCAGACCCATTCTAGATCTCAGACTTTTGAATCACTCCCTCATGAGACGGAAGTTCAAAATGCTGACGCTGAATCAGATCCTCGCGCACATTTGCTCCGAGGACTGGTTCTGCTCGCTGGACCTGAAGGATGCGTACTTTCACATCCAGATAGCCCCCTGTCACAGACGATTCTTGAGATTCGCATACGAGGGGGTGGCGTACCAATATACGGTCCTGCCCTTCGGGCTGTCTCTGGCTCCTCGCACTTTCACCAAGTGCATGGACGCAGCGCTTTCCCCTCTGAGGCAGATGGGAATCCGGGTCCTGAATTATCTAGACGACTGGCTCATCCTAGCCCGTTCGCGAGTCGAGCTGGAACACCACAGATCCGTGCTCCTCAGCCATTTACAATGTCTGGGTCTCAGGGTCAACCTAGCCAAGAGCTCGCTGTGCCCTACCCAGCGAATTTCGTTTCTGGGGGCAGTTTTCGACTCAGTCCGTATGTCGGCATTAGTCTCGCCGGAGCATGCTCTAGCAATTCAGCAGCTCGCGACCTCTATCAAGAACAAAGCCTGTCTTCCTCTGAAGTTTTTCCAGAGGCTACTAGGGCTGATGGCTTCCGCCTCCCCGGTGCTGCAGCTCGGCCTTCTTCGGATGCGGCCTCTTCAGTACTGGTTGAAGTTCCGGGTTCCTCTCAGCGCCTGGCGGCACGGCCGCTTATGTCTCAAGGTCAATCAGGCCTGTCTTCTAGCCCTGAAACCTTGGATGGACCCCACAGGGTTCAAGCGCGGAGTGCCCTTACAGGCGGTCTCACGAAGGACGGTGCTCTCAACAGACGCTTCCAACTCGGGTTGGGGCGCTGTGTGCGAGGGCAGACTGGCCTTCGGCTCGTGGAGTCACGAGGAAAGCCATCTTCACATCAACTGCCTAGAGATGCTAGCAGTGATGAAGGCCCTTCAGTCTTTTCAGACTCACTTGACAGGACGTCATGTTCTAGTCCGGTCGGACAGTATGACGGTGGTGTCATACTTAAACCACCAGGGCGGTCTCTCGTCCAGCCGCTTATGCGCTCTGGCGAAACGTCTCCTGGAATGGGCTCTTCCGAGGCTTCAGTCGCTCAGAGCGACTCATGTTCCTGGCAGGAACAATCTGGGCGCAGACATGTTGTCACGGAGCAACGTCCCCTCCGACGAGTGGATGCTCCACCCCCAAGTAGTCCTCAAGATTTGGGAGTTCTTCGGGAAGGCAGAGATAGACCTCTTCGCTTCAGAAGACAACTCTCATTGCCCAACATTCTTCTCGAAGGAAGTCGATGCTCTGGCCCATACATGGCCCAGCACGCTCCTTTACGCCTTTACGCCTTTCCTCCGATCGCACTGATCCCTCAGGTTATCAGGCGCATCAGAGAAGACCAACACAGAGTCCTTCTGGTAGCCCCGCTCTGGAAGAACCAGGTTTGGTCCTCAGAGCTGTTCAAGCTCTCCCTGAGAGCCCCGTGGCCTATTCCCCTGAGACGGGACCTCCTCTCTCAGGCAAACAGAACGATCTGGCACCCACAGCCGGAGCTTTGGGCTCTGCACCTCTGGTCCCTCGATGGGAGCCGTCCAGCCTCCCCGGGGACATTCTAAATACCATTTCTCAGGCTAGAGCTCCGTCCACGAGACGCCTCTACGACCAGAAATGGGCGGTCTTTGTTGATTGGTGTTCTTCACGCAACATAGACCCCGTGGAGAGTGACGTATCCTCCATACTGTCTTTCCTCCAAGAACGCTTAGAAATGGGGCGCACCCCTTCTACTCTTAAGGTTTACGTAGCAGCTATTGCAGCTTTCCATGCTCCCATTGCTGGCCAATCAGTGGGACGTAACGGCCTTGTGATCCGTTTCCTGAGGGGCGCTAGGCGATTGAATCCTCCTCGCCCCCTCACCGTTCCCACTTGGGACCTCTCTCTGGTCCTCAGAGCCTTAAAGGGACCCCCCTTTGAGCCAATGGGTTCAGCCGATCTCAGACCCTTAACGCTGAAGACCGCTCTGCTGTTGGCACTAGCATCGGTTAAGCGCGTTGGCGATTTGCAGGCCCTCTCTGTGAGCCCTGCATGCCTTGAATTTGGGCCAGGAGACTCGAAGGTTGTTCTCAAACCTAGGCATGTCTACGTTCCTAAGGTGCTCTCAACCCCGTTTAGAGCTCAGGTCATCTCGCTTTCTGCTCTTCCTCCCTCGGCGGACGAACGAGAGCTGGAGCTACTCTGCCCAGTTAGGGCATTGAGGACCTATGTGCAGCGATCGCAGCCTTTCAGGCAGTCGGATCAGCTCTTTTTCTGTTTTGGTGGCTGCACCAAGGGGTCTCCGGTCTCAAAACAGCATCTCTCCCGTTGGATAGTGGACGCTATTAACATGTGCTACTCCTCTCTGGGTGCAGACTGCCCCATAGGAGTCAGGGCCCACTCCACTAGAGGAATGGCTTCCTCGTGGGCTTGGTCCAACGAAGTCTCCATTCAAGACATCTGTGAGGCGGCCGGCTGGTCTTCGCCGTCCACTTTTGTCAGATTCTATCATCTTGATGTCCCGACCTTGCAAGCTCGGGTTCTTTCAGTGTGATTTAGCGGCCTCTTGTGAGTTCCGCCTCACGCAACCCCAGGAATTATTTCCTTAAAGTGTAACAGAGGGTTCGATTAAGGTTTGCCTTCTCGCTTGTTTTCTTGGACCCCCTTCCGTGTGTCCAAATTCAGGCTGTATCGTTCCTAGCCGTGGCACGGCGTGGTTGAATTCATTCCCCATACGCAGTACGAGTGAAGTATCGAAAGGGAACGTACTCGGTTACTAACGTAACCTCGGTTCCCTGAGATACGGAATGAGTACTGCGTCACTTGCCGTACCACGAGGCTGCGGCTTCAGGGTCGTCGCTTCAGTCGATTACACTGAAATCCTATGGCGAAACGCCTGCTTATATAGCCCGTAACCCAGCCCATTTCGGCGGGAATATTCGCGCGCTTTGTCGCCATAGGCCGCGCAGCTATGCCGCGTCGTCATTGGTTCAACAACTTGTCTATGAGTGAACCAATGACGATGCAGTTACACTGCGTTATTGAAAAAGGCTTCAGCAGCAGGGAAAAAGGGAGACCTTTCCCCATACGCAGTACTCGTTCCGTATCTCAGGGAACCGAGGTTACGTTAGTAACCGAGTACGTTTTCTATCCACATGAACATATTGTCAATCAAAGTGCAATGACTGTCAAAATACTAATCTGATGGCATTATGAAAACTGCATTACTGTCATGTTTCAGTTCTACCTGCAGAAAATATGACTTGCTATGTTTAAGCATTTGCAAATAAGATGAGAAAAATCCATGATTTTGGTATGAGGTAAGCTTATATGAAAAGAAAATGTAAGCATTTTAGAAACGTGTTAATTGACTGCATTTTGTATGGAAACGACATGAATTGTATTAATAGTATGGCCACAACAGACGGATGTTCTGCTAAATGTGTTTAGAGTTTTGAAAATGTGACTACAGATTGGACAAAACTATGTTAGCAATTGAAAAAAAACTGTAACATACAGACCACAGCTGGTAAAACATGAGAAACTACATTTACTTCAAGAGTGGTAAACTGTAGATAGGATAAAAGGTTTGGATGTTCTGGATTCATTCTGACTCTGATGAACCCAAGGTGCTACGTGTACTTTGTCACTGCTACGCTGCAATAAACTTCTTCATCGAGATCTTCAATGTCCTCATCATTTTTTCTTACATGATCCATTGATTAATTATTAAAGTTCCTGTGAACCGGAAGTTGCAAACAAGTTTTCTCCAGTGTTGTGACGTATTTCCAAGTGAAACGGAATATAGAATAGAGGGCAGAGTTTATCTTTAGCGCTCCTCCCTCCTCTCCGGTTGCAGGGGAGTGGTTTACACTTTTTCAACCCAAGCCGTCAAACTGATGTCATTAGAGAAGGGGCACCGTTGCAGAGGGGAGGAGCATTTTCAGATTTTGATTAAATATTAGGAAGCCAAACACATTTTTTGTGTGGATTGACTTTCATGGATACATTGTTCACCACAAAACTAGCAATTTGAGATGACAAAATACAGTTTTGATTTCATGTGTACTTTAAGTCCAATTGGATTAAATAATAGACAAATGTATTAAACTGAACGAAAAGAGATGCAAATCAAACGTTTGTAAGAGCATTATGAAAGGCAGTTACTCTGAACTAAACATTTATATAGATGAAACACTTATTTTTTGTTGCGAAAATAATACTTTGTGATTTTGTGTATTGTACTAACTGTTACAGATCCCTTGTTTCCCTGGACTCCATTTCCCAGTATCCTCCTGTTCTCCACACCTGCACTCACTTCCCTCGTCAGCTCCTCATCGTCACTCATCACCTGCACCTGGACTCTATTGTCAGCACTCCCCATATATTGCACTCACTCCCTTCACTCCTCGTCCGTTCTCTGTTTATGTTACCGTATGTTGGATGTACTCTGCCTTTGTGTTCATTAAAGTATTGTTTGATTGTGGAAATCCGTATCAGCCTCATCTCTACACCAGCAACCGTAACAGAAGAACGGACCAAAACTTGGGATTTCCACAGAGAAAAAAAAATGGAGACTTTCCCCAGCTCCCTGGATCCAGCTCCTCCATCGCCTCTCACCCTAACAGCCAGCGAACGCATTATCGGGCTCCTGCAGGTAGGACGTTTGCTGGAGAGGTATGTGGAGGAGTTCGTTGAGCTTGCTTACTTGTCTAACTGGCCCGACGCTCAGTTGATCTCCCTGTTTTTGGATGGATTGGATGACGACACTATCCGTTTTGATGAACCTGTTTTTTGTTTCTCCTTAAGCGATACTATCAATTTAATTTTGTGGTTGAATGGCTCCAAATTCTTGGTAGAAGAGGTTCAGGATCAGTGTTGTCGTCCGGTCCATCCAGAAACACGGTTGGCCGGGCCAGTTAGTCAACCTCCGGCTTCCTCCGCACACCTTTCCAGCGAACTCCCTGCCTGCCCCACACGGGACCCACAATCCTCAACTGGGTCCCGTAAGCGGAGGAGGAGGAAGCAAGCCGCTTCAGTGTCTCCAGAGCCCGTTCCAGTATCTCCAGAGCCCGCTCCAGTATCTCCAGAGCCCGCTCCAGTATCTCCAGAGCCCGCTCCAGTGTCTCCAGAGCCCGCTCCAGTGTCTCCAGAGCCCGCTCCAGTGTCTCCAGAGCCCGCTCCAGTGTCTCCAGAGCCCGCTCCAGTGTCTCCAGAGCCCGCTCCAGTGTCTCCAGAGCCAGCTCCAGTATCTCCAGAGCCAGCTCCAGTCCCCACAGAGCCAGCTCCAGTGCCTGTGGGGATTTTAATTGTATTTGAGGGGATGAAATGGCCCTCAACCCCAGTCTCCTCCGAGCCAAGTTCTCCAGTCTCCGCCGCCGAGCAAAGTTCTCCAGTCTCCGCCGCCGAGCAAAGTTCTCCAGTCTCCGCCGCCGAGCAAAGTTCTCCAGTCTCCGCCGCCGAGCAAAGTTCTCCAGTCTCCGCCGCCGAGCAAAGTTCTCCAGTCTCCGCCGCCGAGCAAAGTTCTCCAGTCTCCGCCGCCTACGAGCCCTCAGCTCCAGCCGCCGCCTACGAGCCCTCAGCTCCAGCCGCCGCCTACGAGCCCTCAGCTCCAGCCGCCGCCGCCGAGCCCTCAGCTCCAGCCGCCGCCGCGGAGCCAGCCGCTCCAGCCGCCGCCGCGGAGCCAGCCGCTCCAGCCGCCGCCGCCGAGCCAGCCGCTCCAGCCGCCGCCGCCGAGCCAGCCGCTCCAGCCGCCGCCGCCGAGCCAGCCGCTCCAGCCGCCGCCGCCGCCGAACCAACTGCTCCTATGAACTGTGTTTTTGAAACCTCCAGCCCAAAGACTGTTTCCCCTCCCTGCCTCCCTCTCCCGCCTCCGTCCATATGTCTCAGCACTGAACCTTCACCTCAAGCCCCCTCGCCCAGATCTCCACCTCGGACCTCTGGGCGATTACCTTCACCCCGGCTCCAACCTCCCTCTGCTCCACCGTTGTCCAGCAGTCCACCAGTGTCACCAGTCTCCATCCTGCCCCCGTTCACACCTTGTTCCTTCGTCGGCCTGCCCTCACTTCTGGACTGCACTCCTCCGTCTTCGCTCCGTCACTCCGTCCCTCAGCTCCAGTTGGCCTCCTCACTCTCCCCAGTGTTCACTTTGTTGTATGTCGTCTGTCTTACACTGCGGCCTTCTGGAGCACCGGCTGCGCTTCGGTCGGCGGAACCGCTGGTTCCGCCATCTCCCGCCGGTCCTTCAGCGCCGCCTGGGCACTACGGCATGAAGCCTTCGGTCCCTGACCCGCCATGTCTGCCCGCTGCACCTGACCCGCCATGTCTTCCCGCTGCATGTCTGCCCGCTGCACCTGACCCGCCATGGCTGCCCGCTGCACCTGACCCGCCATGGCTGCCTTCAGCCCCTGACCCGCCATGGCTGCCCACGGCTCCTGACCCGCCATGGCTGCCCACGGCTCCTGACCCCCCATGGCTGCCCACGGCTCCTGACCCGCCATGGTTTTTGGACCTGCCCTGGAGACCTCCACTCCAGTTTACTCCTCCCCCTGCTCCGGTTTGAGGTCTCCAGGGCGCCCGCCCCCCTCCCGGTTGTTACATCTACGGCGCGAGGACGCGCCTACCGGGAGGGGGAGGTACTGTTACAGATCCCTTGTTTCCCTGGACTCCATTTCCCAGTATCCTCCTGTTCTCCACACCTGCACTCACTTCCCTCGTCAGCTCCTCATCGTCACTCATCACCTGCACCTGGACTCTATTGTCAGCACTCCCCATATATTGCACTCACTCCCTTCACTCCTCGTCCGTTCTCTGTTTATGTTACCGTATGTTGGATGTACTCTGCCTTTGTGTTCATTAAAGTATTGTTTGATTGTGGAAATCCGTATCAGCCTCATCTCTACACCAGCAACCGTAACACTAACACAATTGAAAATATCAAATGTTTGAAAAAAGTGCACTTTTGATGATCTCTTGTGATATTAGTACTAAGAGTTTTGAAAATGTACCAATTGCTTGTGAAAATTGAACCAAAGCAATTAAAAAAAAACTGACAAGACAACTGTTTTTTTTGTAAAAGTATTTAATAAGATAATTGCTTAATAAGAAAGACAAGACAACTGTTTTTTTTTTTTTTGTAAAATGTTTAAAGAGCATGAGAATAGAAAGGAAATAACATGTATTAAAGGATGTTATTACTGTTGAATGATGTCTTGAAGATGAGGCGCAGAACACAGCAAAGGAGAAGAATCCAGAACCAACGAGAAGGCCTTGATATAGACGAGTCCTGAGAAGATTCCTGGAACTCATAGGAGGGAAATTCCAAAGAAGATGACCTTAAGAGGTCAGATTGTCTATAAAAGGCTGGAAGACGAAGAGAACTGGAGATGCTGCTTCGCACCTGAGGCTGCTTTCTCTGGCACCATAACCAACGCAATGTTGCCTCCATCGCTGATATTGCCTTGACTGAACAACTTTTTGATATTTATACTTTATTTAATTATTTGTATAGCATGTTTGTAGAATATATATAATACTAGAAATACTATTTGTAATAAATAAATTAAATTATAACTGTATAACTAAACTCGACTTCATGTGGCATTAATTTAAGTCGTTGAACCTGAACAGACCACGGAGAAGTCTTCTGACTAATTGTAAGTATTTTAAAGTGCTTGTAATTTAGATTAGATTTGACTTACTTACCTAACCTGAGAATAATAAAGAATAGGGAAAAGGTGTTTAAAGATGCACCATAAAACAATACACAAAATAATCAATCTGCATAGGGCACCAACTACCAAGGGGACACCATTCTACCCTCTATGGGGGCATCAACACCCCACCCCACCCCCAGAAAGCAATATAAACAAAGGTGGCAACTGAAGTTCGACATAGGAGACCCATTTGACCAGTGGCAGCCCTGAGCAATTCTGTTTTTCTTCTTCTTTTTTTCTACTTTACATTCTATAAAGTAATGACTCATTCGTAGTATGTTGCCAAGAATGCACACATTCAACACTCAACCAAAAAGGACAATAGCTTACAGTAAAAGGAAACTGAACTATAAAAAGCAATGGATTTCATATTGTCTGCAGGTAGAACTGAATCATGGCAAGTAATGCAGTTTTCATAATGCCATATACTGTTAATATTTTGACAGTCATTGCGCTATGATTGACTATATGTTCATGTTGGATAGAAAACTAGTGTTAGTGTTTTGAATGAATGATTCAAATTTGAATCGGGTTTGCTGTGTTTTGATAGAGTAAATATATGTGGAAAAAGATTTTTAGCATTTTGAAATGTAGAGATCCTATTTGACAAAATGTGGTTTTGGCCAGAAAATTTACTATTTGGTCAATTGTCTGATGTAGGTGTGTTGCTGTGTTAAGAGTTTAGAAAAAGTACTTTAAGTGTTGGTAAACGCTTACTAGCAATTGTAAAAAAAACAGTAATTGTGTCCAACTATGTTCTCGATGTCTAATAATGTTTTTTTGTTTCCAAACAGAACAAGACCAAAAACATAGTAGTCGATTAAATTGTTGACATGTTTCAAGTCCTGGAAAAGAAAGGCCTCAGATTTGATGACAATGTATCAAATTTAAAAAAGGCTTCTGGGCTCAAGTGTGCGTCCTAATAAAAAAATTGGGTAACGCTTTATAATAACTGCACACTATTAAGCATTAGTTAAGCTTTAGTTAATAGTTAATTCATCACTTATAAAGCATTAATAGACATTAGTAAGTATATAAATACAGCTATAATTGCTTTATTCTTGATTTATAAGCATATCTATAATGTGTTTATTAATTGTATTTTCATACTTAATTTAGAAATGATAAATTGATTATTAATAAAGTATTACATTATTTACAAACCAGTTATTTAGGAGTTGTCAGTAGTTCATTTAGTAAGTGTAAGCAAATGATTAATAAACTATTTAAACATTAATTTATATATCGTATTATTTAGACACGTAGTAATAGTTACTTAGTGTGTTAGTAAATGTTTTATTAACACATATTTCTACTGTAATTGATGATTAATTCAGGTAATTATAAAACATTTAGAAGTGGTCAGTTAACTATTTTTGTGAGCTCATCTAAAGTGAGGACTGTTTATGCTTTGTAAAGCTTTTATAAATGAGATTTAAAGGTTCAGTGATCTTCTGCAATGCTGTTAAAGTTAGTACCGAGGTAGTTTTGACACTAGGAATATGTTAATAAAGCATTTATTAACACACTAAGTAACTAATACTATATGTCTAAATAATAAGATGCATAAATGTACATTTAAATATTTTATTAATCATTTACTTACACTTCCTAAATGATCTTATGAACCACTGACAACTAAATAACTGGTTTGTGAATAATGTAATACATAATTTAGAAATTATAAATTTATCATTAATAAAGTATGAAAATAAAATTATTAAACTCATTATAGATATGCTTATAAATCAAGAACAAAACATTTATAGCTGTATTTATAAATGGCTTACTAATGTCTATTAATGTTTTATAAATGATGAATTGACTATTTACTAATGCTTAACTAATGATTCATAGCGTGAGTTATTCTAAAGTGTTACCAAAAATGGTTATAGACTGCAAAGTGCATTTCACAGGGTAAGCATTTTGGTTTGATTACATTTTGGTTTGAATACCTGACCTGCAAAGTTGGATTTATGACTATAATAGAATACCATTATAGGAGAGAATATAAATACAAATTAAAGCTGCAAGCAGCGATGAAAGGGCCCTCGCACCGGGCTCACCGTCACCCATTGGCCTTAGGAAAACAGAGAACAGTGGTCGACATGCATGTAAGCAAATGAATACAGGAGAATTATGCCATTAAGTCATTTTGAATTGCCACACTTCCTGCTGCCAACAGGTGGCGCTTTGACCATAACCAAATATTGCGATATAGATGTGTTCAGACCCGGACTGTTATCAAACACGTGAAGTTTGGAGCAGATCGGACATCATATGCCTGAGTTACAACAGCTTCCTGTTTCATGGCGTTAATCGCATACATTCACACTTAGCCAAGTGTTGCATGATTTAACGTGTTTCTAGTATGTTTGGTACTTTGTGGCATATTGAAATGTGGTTCTGGGAGGGAATTACAGTGTAAAGCATGCCATTTCCTGTTGCCAGCAGGTGGCGCTATGACTAACAGAATATTGGCATATAGATATGTTCAGGCCAGGACTCTTATCACACATGTGAAGTTTGGAGCAGATCAGACATAGTATGCCTGAGTTACAACGGCTTCCTTTTTCATGGCGGAACAACAGACTTTGTCGGTCACCACGGACACGCCCTTCAACGAAAACTCTAGAGCTTCGCAATTTAACGTCACAAAGGCCTTTAGATTAGACTGACAAAAAATGACATTGATCTGATTAAATCTCTAGGAGGAGTTAATCACAGTGTAAAACATGTCATTTCCTGTTGCCCCCAGGTGGCGCTATGACTGTAACTGAATATTGTTATGAACATGTCTTCAGGCCAGGACTCTAATAAAACATGTGAAGTTTGGGGCAGATCAGACATTGTATGCCCGAGTTACAACAACTTCCTGTTTCATGGCGAAACATCGACATCAACATTTGCCAGGCCACCACGGACACGCCCTTCAGTGAAAACTCTAGATCTTCACAATTTAACGTTATAAAGGTCTTTAGATTAGACTGACCAAAAATGACATTGATCTGATTAAAGCTCTAGGAGGAGTTCATTAAAGTACAACGCCTGGAAAAGGCAAAAACTGCCCAAATTTTGCAAAGAAAATTCAAAATATCTCACTTCCTGGTGGTTTTCAGATTTCACTCCAAGAGACTTTTTTGTAAGTATTGGGCTGTTAGTTGTGTGTACCAAATTTCATACCTGTACGTGAAACGTAGTGTCAGGGGCACTTCGTTTAAATTTTTTAGGTGGCGCTATCGAGCCATTTTGCCACACTTAATTCTGAAACCCATATCAGACATAAATTTTCACCACTTCTGATGTATGTGCAAAGTTTCATGAGTTTTCGAGTATGTTTCGGCCCTCATAAAAGTGATTCACCTTAAATGGTGAAACATCAGACTTTGTCGGTCACCACGGACACACCCTTCAATGAAAACTCAAGATCTTTGCAATTTAACATCTCAAAGGCCTTATGATTAGACTGGCCATATATGATGTTGATCTGGTTTAATTTCTATGAGGAGTTAATACAGTGTAAAACATGTCATTTCCTGTTGCCCCCAGGTGGCGCTATGACTGTAACTGAATATTGTCATATAGATGTCTTCAGGTCAGGACTCTAATAAAACATGTGAAGTTTGGGGCAGATCAGACATTGTGTGCCCGAGTTACAACAACTTCCTGTTTCATGGTGAAACATCGAACTTTGCCTTAAAATATATTTCAGTGAAAACTCTAGATCAGGGGTACTCAAGTTCAGAGGCCAAGAGGGCCGCATTGAAATGAAACGCGAAGGGCCACAAATTATAACTTGGATCGGAAAACTTTTATTTAGGCCTACTTAAGACAATATTTGTAGTTTTACTGTTTATTTACTAAAAGTGCAGTTTTTAGGGCCTGGCTGTTGTTCACTGGCTGATGAGAGTTTGTCCATAAGACGAAAACATTGCACTTTTTTATAGTCTTTTTATACTCCATTGCACATTTTTAACACTTTTTATAGCACCTATTTATACTCAGAGAATAAATGTTTTATTATTTGTACTATTATTACCTACCTTTTTATTTGGTCAGAATCCAAAAAAAAAAAAAAAATTTTTTTTTAATGTTCAATCACAATTTTATGAATTATCTAACTATAACCAACGTTGTAAACATGATAAATCAGATATTCTCCGTGAGCTCAATGATGTGATGACAGATCTGTAATGGGAGCGCTGCTTGCTTTCTGTTTATAACACATTGACATTAAGAATAAAAGGTGTGTTTTTCATGCTGCTCGGCAACTTACACACTGCAAAGTTTGAGGAATGTCAACTGCATTTCATCATGGAAAAATAAGGTTACTTTGCGCGCACAGTCTCGAGCCTTTGGTGGCGTTCACGAACACAAGTGCTCGACACATGCGCACTAGAGAGATTAATGCTTGTCTAGTCTTTTTCGCTCAAATAGTTACAATAAAATCTCTTTGTACTTGTTTAAAATTAGAGTTGCTGGTATCTTTTAATCCCCTCAAACGAGCGCTCTTCAACACGGTAGGTGTTTGTTGTTACTCTTGTTCTGTCTTCTCCGTTTCTTTTCAGACTGAAACAACAGCCCGTTTCAGTGCTGACACCTTGTGGACAAACTAAATTAGTGCAAAAACTATTCAATGCGCGCGTGCAAAGTGCCTTCAGTTTATATTGTTCTTTGCGGTTAGAAAAATTGTGCTGCGCGCGTACACTATACGCGATCTCTGCTGATGATTACAGCGTCACGTGCACTGTACGCCTTCCCTTGTGTACGTGTAAAAAAACGAAGTAATATTCACGCTAATTTTGAACGCAAATTATAATAAAAATACATTTATATGTAGCATGATGCGGGCCACAAATGTAATGCTGACGGGCCGGATGCCGCCTGCGGGCCGCCTGTTGAGTACCCCTGCTCTAGATCTTCGCAATTTAACATCTCAAAGGCCTTTAGATTAGACTGACCAAATATGATGTTGATCTGATTAAAGCTCTAGGAGGAGTTCGTTAAAGTACAACATGTGGAAATGGCAAGAACTGCCAACATTTTGTAGAGAAAATTCAAAATATCTCACTTCCTGTTGGGTTTACAAACTTTGCACCAAGGGGCTTTTTTTGTAAGTATTTGGCTGTTACATCTGTCTACCGAATTTCATAACTGTACGTGAAACGTAGCACGAAGGGCGCTTAATTGAAATTTTGTAGGTGGTGCTATCGAGCCATTTTGCCACACCTAATTCTGAAACCCATATCAGATGTAAATTTTCACCACTTCTGACGCGTGTGCAAAGTTTCATGAGTTTCTGAGAACGTTTAGGCCCTCAAAAATGTGATTCATTTTGGAGAACAAGAACATTTTGGCTGAACAATTCCAATAGGGTCCTCACACCAATGGTGCTCTGGCCCTAAATAGAGAGCTCAACATTAAGCCTTGTTTTGTGCTTGTCCTTTGGACAACTAAATTGGTTATTTACTTGTCAGAGTAAAAAAGTAGCTTGCCTGGAAAAAGAAAAAAAAAAGGATTGTTGTGTGTGCGTGTGTGTGTTGTAAATATAATTTATTCTGAAACAAGCAACATTCTCATCAGTGTTTTATCAGGAGTGACACATTTAAATCTGCAATCTAATTAAATTTTAATTAAATGTATGTTTCATCTTTTATTTCAAATTCTTACATTTGATAAATTAAAATAGTAAGACACTATAGGGCTGTTACCAAATTAAATAATTTACACTGAAAAAGTACAACTGCATTCAATAATGTTATGAGATTCTTTAAATATTTTTGAATATACAAATAAGAAATGGTGAGAAATTTATACTTTTAAAAATGACATTAAACGGCCAGTAGATGGCGGCAAGTGACCTTCTTAATGAGAGAGCTGAATCATTCAAGAATGAAGCTGAATCATTCAAGAATGAATCAGTTGTTTATGATTGGGCCACTGAATCTTCACTCAACTGATTCGTTCAAAACGCTGAATCATTCGAAACGACTGAGCGTAGCTGCGAGATGCGCTGGTTCTGCCTTGTTTGGAACTATTTTTGCTGCTACAATAGAACAAAAAACAGGCAATACTGCACCTGTGTAAAGCCCAGTTCACACCGCCAGCTACACGCAGCGACAAAGCGACAGGATCCCATTCATTTCAATCAGTGTTGCCAGATTTCGCGAGACAGATAAGCAAGAAAACAAGCCCAAAACAATAGACAGTAAAAGAAATGGACACAGCGACCCCATTGGAACTCAATTGAGACAAGTGAAGCCCATTTTTAGCGATTTTTAGCACTTCCGTTTCTGACGCGCAGACTCAAACTAAGCTTGCTGACGTCAGCAACCTGTCTGACAGATGTAAATCTTCTAGTAGCTGTGCGTGCAAACTGCCATCGTTAATCTTGCAGAGACGGCGAGCTTGAGCGGGGAGTTCTTTGGCGTGAGTGAGTAGGAGAAAGTATTCTGATTAATTATTTTGTATAGTATTTTAAAATGTAACGCCAGTAGGCTTCTCTCTTGACGTCTCCCCGATTGCCTGCAAGCTTCTCCTCCTTTCTATACGGTAATTTCTTTACTGTGCGACAGAGAGTCGAGTGGTTATGATGCAATCGTTAGCCTATTTTTACAAAAACTGTATCTACGGGGCCATAATGTAACATAGAAGGTAATGGAGCCCTTTATACATTGTCGTGTATCTTTAGAAATAAATAATGGACAAATTGAGTCTTTAAACGCCTCAGATGTAAAGTTATTCCCTGTCAAAGTGACGCCAAAATGAATGGGAGTCAATGGGGATGCTAACGCAAGTGAAGTTCTGCTACAAGATGGCGGCACCCGGCCGACTTCAACTTCCGGTCGACTTCCTTGGGCACTGCCCAAAACAAGCAACTTTTTCTACTGAGCCCCCCTAGGTTCCGGTAAGAGAAAAATAAATAAACTGTGTGCACGGTTTTACAATCCGTGGGGACAGATTTTAAACTGTGGGTACAGATTGTCAATTTAGATCCATGTAGACAGATTGGTAAACTGTGCGCAGTTTTACAAAACTGCACACATGGTACAGTTTATTTATTTTTCTCTCCCCTGAGCTTCAGGACAATGACCACAAGAAACAGATGAAACTGAGGTGGAGTTAAACCACCTTTTAACATTATTTAACATTAGAAACATTGGAAAACTTATTCCCGTATTTCGCCCACTTTGTCCCAGGCATAGTTCCTTCAAAAAACTCTTTTACAGTCCAGTCAGTCACCATCAGTTGTCAGACTGTCACCATCACTGGCGGCCCACCGGCGGCAAGTTAAACAGACAAAAGGATGCTATCTTCAACATTTTTAAAGGGCAAATTTGCAGATTTTCAACACACTTTGTATTGTTACAATGTTGGTCATATACAGTACTGCGTCAGTATTTTCACCCCCCCAAAAAATGGTTTTAAGCCAGTTATTTATATCTTTTGCTGTAGTGTGTCAATAGGAAATATCCATTCACATTTCCAAACATTCATTTTGCCATTAATTGTAATCATTTCTAAATATATATAGTGAGATTTTTGAATACACAATAAAGGCCCTTTCACACAGGACGCGGCATGCGCTGCGCTCGCCGCTGGGTTCAGCGCAGCCCTTCAGATACAAATCGATTTGCGCTGCGCTGGCCAGAGCACAGTAGGCGGAGTTTTCCAAACATGTAGCGGGAGTTTTATACATAGTCATTTGATTGTTGTTCCACCTTTCGGTCAGCAGTAAAGTATATGTCCCGGGCCGTGCTAAGAAGTGAGCAATAGCAATAGCCCTGCTTGTAAGAAGAAGAAAGAGAGCAGCTCTTGAAAGTGTCTGTCATGTCTCCATGACACAGCTTTTCTCCCGATGTCACTATACGACCAGCAAACTTGTATTGTATAGCTCTGGAAATTACAACTCAGTAGCTGTTCATCCATTTTGCTTTCCGATTGTTTAGATGCTCCGTTTCTATTGGCCGCGCGGGTAATCGTCACAGAGCGCAGCGGCAAAAGTTGAACTATTTTGAACTTTGACCGCGGCATGCGCGCAAGCTGTGCTGTGCCGCGCTGCGCTGCGCTTGCGCTTGCGCTTGCGCTTTGGCCAACGCCGTCCTCGCGCGGTGCAAGCCATTGAAATGAATGGGTTTCATAGCGCAGCGCAGCGCATACTGCGTCCTGTGTGAAAGGCCCTTAAGACTGATAACAGCCGGTGCTCCACATGGAGATCAGAGCTCACCATCATCAAATCCGTCTGTGATTACACGAAGAAACCAAATTTACACTGAGACAAACCAAATCCAGAAGAACTGTGGCCGTGTCTCCAAGAGATTTTAAGAAACCTGCTTCCAAAGCTACCTGAAAATGATGCCCAAGTGTACCTGGACAAGAGCTGTTTTAAATGCAAAGGGTGGTCACACAAAATATTGTTTTGATTTAGTTAATATAAATTAATTGATAAATAAAATCTATTTATAACAGTATTTTTTAAAAACATCTTCACTTTACAGCATTTTTACACAAGTGCCTAAAACTCTTCACAGTACTGTATCTTTGCAGGCAGGCTTCTTCAAGCATCTTGGAGACACGGCCACAGTTCTCCTGGATTTAGTTTGTCTCAGTTTCATCTGTTTCTTCATGTAATCACAGACAGATTCGATGATGGTGAGATCAGATCACTGTGTGGAGCATCGGCTGTTGTCAGACTCCTTGTGTATTCAAAAATCTCACTGGATTATTACAATTAATGGCAAAATGAATGTTTGGAAATGTGAACAGATATTTCCTATTGACACACTATAGCAAAAGATATAAATAACTGGCTTAAAACCTTTTTTGGGGGGTGAAAATACTGACGTGCCTAAGACTTCTGCACAGTACTGTATGTAAATGGAGGATGTTTAATCTTTCTCTGAGTTACATGTACTGAGATATATGGAAGCTTGTTTCCGCCATGAAATAAAAATAAAAAAGTAATTGCTAATTGTTAATTTTTATCTCACAATTCTGACTTTTTCTCAGATTTAAGAGATTTAAATTTCACAATTGTGAGTTATAAAGTCAGAATTGCATAATATAAAGTCAGAATTGTGATATAAAGTCAGAATTGCAAGTTATAGTCAGAATTGCATGATATAAAGTCAGAATTGCGTGTTATAAAGTCAGAATTGTGAGATAAGGTCAGAATTGTGAGTTATAAAGTCAAAATTGCGTTATAGAAAGTCGCAATTACCTAGGGCTGCATGATTTATCGCAATTAAATTGCATGTGATCTGGCAAAGGCTGCAATTATTTTTTTGCGCAGCTCGTATTGTGCGATAAATCGTGCAGCCCTATGATTACCTTTTTTATTTAGTGACGGAAACAAGCTTCCATAGAGATATCCCTGTTTATTTGTCAGCAAAACTGTCATGCAAACCTTCCCTTTGAGACACTTGCCCGGTTTTACAGACAAGGCATAAAGGGTTAGTTCACCCAAAAATTTAATTTCTGTCATTAATTTTTCACCCTAGTCACCCTCTTCTCATTCCACACCCATAAGACCTTTGTTCATCTTCAGAACACAAATTAAGAAATTTCTGATGAAATTTCTGATGTCAATGTTTTATATTTTATTGTTACACGTTGTAATTTTCTTTTAATGTTTATTTGTATTGTATTTGTAAAATTTAATTTAGTATTTTTTTTTTTATCACTGTGCATTATCTTGAGTTCTTTTTCTTAATAAAACCTTTTATATTTAATTTGTTTGGACGGATTGTCATTTATGAGAACCTGTTATATTTAAGTGAAAAGAATCCTTTAGTCATTATTTAGTTGTCTATTGCATGTATAGATGTAATCATTCATTAGTAGTGTAATTGACGACTAGTCTATTTTTAGGTTATAGTTAGACATCTATTAGATTTTCACTGACAGCCCCAATATTGCCTTATTTTAGCCTAGACCCGTATTAACCGTCTATTAGACATATATATATATATATATATATATATATATATATATATATATATATATATATATATATATATATATATATATATGTAGTCGTCTAATAGTCGTCTAATTAAAGACTAGTCTATTTTTGGGTTATGGTTAGACGTCTATTAGATTTTCACTGACAGCCCAAATTTTGCCTTGTTTTAGCCTAGACGTCCGGTCTATGTTTTGACGGCTATTAGACGTCTAATAGACATAAAATTGCTTGCTGGGTTAGTGCACGCGCTGAGACGAGAGAGGTATGTATCAACTCGTCTTAGTTAAGGAAATAACATAGTTTAATATGAAAAAACGGTGGAGTATCCCTTTAAAGACAAACACAAAAGAACTGTGTATCTATGACTGTGCTGTGAAATGCACAGCTTTAAGTGTAATGTTAGAAAATTTTGAAGTGTATAACAGAAAAACAGCAAGACTCACTTTTCATGTTGGGGCGTTGTGTCTTGTGATCCCACATCATAGACAGACCAAAAAGATGACCTAAAAGAAATATCATTTGTTTAGTCTTAAGCAGTGTCATGTCGAAGAACTAGAAGAAGCCGTTTAATTCTCTTTATGATGTATTCGATAATGTTTTCATTAACTCCTATGAACATGTTTGACCACATACAAACTGTACAAACAATTTAGTGGAGTAATAAAAACGTCATTTACAAAAACAGATTTACAAACTTGTAACAACCTTAGAAATCGCTCACGAATGCCTTTTTCTGTTTTCTGTATTATAAATGGTGCTTCTCTTGTATGTTGTACCCTTTTCTTAGTGATTTGACACTTGAATTTACATGGTGTTTTACCAGAGTGTAAAATGCTGTTGAACAACCTCAAACTTTAATGAATGTGCAGCTTTCAGGGCATTGCTTAGTGTAAGTGATGGTGTACTTAAGTGTAAAACAGCAAGACTTACTTTTCGTGTTGATGCTTCATGTGATCCCATATCATAGAAAGCTGGAAAGTTGCACTAAAAGAAACATCAATTTAATCAAACACTCTCAAGCAGAAAGATTATCACTTAAATTGTTAATTTTTATTCCTATTCTGAATGTTGACAGCAAAAAACAAAACACAGTCTAACAAACATAATGTGAACAGTGTCATCTGCTATCTGAACAAGATGACTAAAACTAAGAGGGTAATAAAAATTTGCAAAACTACATTTTACAAATTTTCACAACTGCTCACGAATGTCTTTCTGTATTTTTATTATAACTATACTTTTCAATGTGTGCTGTACCCTCTTTTTTTTTTTAGTGATTCCCTCTTTTTTGTCTGTGTTTTGGATACACATAATTCTATATAAAGATTATGTTTGAAAATGATCTATAGCTTTTGCAAAAGTGTGGAACTTTGCATCACAGCGGTGTGACATAGCCCTGATAAAATATGTCCATGTGTAAAAAAACACATAGATTTTAGCACAACTATTTACACACACAAAAAAATATCTAACTGTATATTGTCACTTTTATTGAACATTCTGAAACAGCTACTTTCTTTATTTTGTGCTGGATGTTGATGTTAAAAAAAGTGTTAATAAAAAACAAACAAACAAAATTTTAAAAGCAACATGAAACCATAATATCCCTAAATGTTGTATAATTGAGAATATTGTATAATTACATGTTGAAGCATACTTTCAGTTTGAAAATTACTTCCATAGTATTTTATTTTTGTATAAAGCTTTGTCTGGATCACCCAGCACAAAGTTTTGTTCCGACCTCAAAAAGATCACACCTAGATTAGTTTTCTTGAGCCTTGCAAGTTTGTACTATATGCTTAAAACTTAATGATCAACATGATTCCCTTGTGGTTGTTAAACACCTCAGGTAAATAATTTTAAATGTAGTTTTGTCAAAAGGAAAAAAGGTTCATCCATAAATTTTAAAAAGTTTTCTAATTGGGAATTATGTATTTGTCACAAACAAATTCAAAGAGTTTTTACTCATTTGAGGAAACCACTCTGCTATAGTAATAAAAATGCTGGTCATCAGACTGTTTTAAAAGAAATTAAAGAATAAAATAAAGTAAAAGTTTTGTTTAAACATGCCTTGCTTTTAATGGCAAACAGACGTATAAATGTTTAAATGATTAAAATCACTTATGTCTTATTTAACTCAGAAATTTGAAGTAAATGTGTATTTGTTCTTTTGCAACACACACGCACACACACACACACACACACAGAGAAAAACACCTGTTTATTTGGGGTCAAAGATGATGGTAATAGTTGAAACATTCTACGCTCATCTCTTTAATTTTGTGCTGTATGTTGAAGTTAAAAAAGTGATAGTAAAAAAACAAACAAACTAAACTTTAAAGCAACATGAAAACATAATATTCCTTTTGAAAATGTTGTATAATTGAGAATATTGTATAATTACTTGTTTAAGCATACTCACAGTTTTCTTTTAGCATGTATCTTGATCAATCAACACAAACTTTTGTGTTCCGTCCTCACAAAGAGTACACCTAGATTAGTTTTTGCTTGTGTGAGGAAACCACTCAGCTACATTAGTTATAAAAATGCTGGTCATCAGACTTTTTAAAATAAATTAAAGAATAAAATAAAAGTAAAAAGTTTAAAGAAAATAGACAACATTTCTTGCTTTTGTGGCAAACAATGTATAAATGTTTAAACATTTAAAATCATGTGTCTTAATTTACTCAGAATTTTGAAGTCAAATATGCATTTGTTCTTTTGCAACACACATACACACAGACGTGCACACACACACACACTAACTATTAAAACTAAAACATTTCTTATGTATCAAAAGTAAAGACGCATTCAGATCTGAAGAAGACTTCAGATGCCTCAACTCCTGTGGAGATATGACCCCGACCCCAACCTCCCTGCAAGGACCCCCAAACTCTGGATCAACATGCACCAGTGCTAAATGTTTCTATATATCCTAATCATATGTAACATATTTTCATAACTTCAGTGAGCACATTGTTTCTGCCATAATTTAATAAATTGTTTAAATTAATAGATTGTTAGCTAACTGGGTGATTTGTATATACATTTCTGAAATTACACAACTTGCACACTCTGATACTGATTATTGAAATGTTGACATGCACTCCCTGTAAAGCTGCTTTGAAACAATGCATATTTTGAAAAGCACTATAGAAATAAATGTGAATTGAATTGAACAATGTTATGTACACTAAATCAGCATAAGATGTTTTTGTGTGAGAGCCCAGTGTTTTACCAGAAAGGTTTTGATGAAGACATCTAAGCAACTGTCGTAAAACCATTAACACAAACACACAGGATGCCCCACCGGGTTGTCTCAGAATCTCCTTCACTGTGAGTTAAAGGTGCCCTAGAATTAAAAATTGAATTTATATTGGCATAGTTAAGTAACAAGAGTTCAGTACATGGAAAAGACATACAGTGAGTTTCAAACTCCATTGTTTCCTCCTTCTTATATAAATCTCATTTGTTTAAAAGACTTTCCGGAAAACAGGCGAATCTCAACATACCACCGACTGTTACGTAACAGTCGGGGTATACGCCCCCAATATTTGCATAATGCCAGCCCATGATTGAGGTATAACACAAGGGCAGTTAGTTTTACACAAGGGCAGAACGTCTGGATGTGCACTGCTGAATAATCAGACTAGGTAAGCAAGCAAGGAAAACAGCGAAAAATGGCACATGGAGCAATAATAACTGACATGATCCATGATAACATGATATTTTTAGTGATATTTGTAAACTGTCTTTCTAAATGTTTCGTTAGCATGTTGCTATGTACTGTTCAATGTGGTTAAAGTTACCATTGTTTCTTACTGTATTCACGGAGACAAGACTGTCGTTATTTTCATTATTAAACACTTGCAGTCATTCAAAAGAATTTCAAATATAATTCCTTTGAAGTGATGGTGCTTTATGTAACATTATGTAAGTTGACATTTGTGCTGGCTACTGTATACAGGCCACCAGGGCACCATACTGACTTTATCAAAGAATTTGCTGAGTTTCTATCAGAGTTAGTACTGGCTGCGGATAAAGTCCTTGTTGTTGGTGATTTTAATATCCATGTAGATAATAATAAAGACGCATTTGGATTGGCATTTGCAGATATTTTAAACTCTATTGGAGTTAAACAACACGTGTCAGGACCCACTCATTGTCGTAATCATACCCTAGATCTAATACTGTCGCATGGAATAGATATTGATGCTGTTGAAATTCTACAGCAGAGCGATGATATATCAGATCATTATTTAGTCTCGTGTATAATACAATTAGCCAAGGCTACAAAACCACCACCCAGCCATAAATATTGTAGAACAATCACGTCTGCCACTAAAGATTGCTTTATAAATAATCTCCCCGAGCAGTTTCATCGCCTTAGTATACCTGACAACTTAGAAGAACTCGATGCTGCAACAGAAACTATTGGCTCTCTCTTTTCCAGCACATTAGATGCGGTCGCTCCTTTACGTCTAAAGAAGATTAAGGAAACTAATCCAACGCCGTGGTATGATGAGCACACTCGGGCTCTAAAACGAACTGTTAGAAAAGCTGAACGTAGTTGGAAGAAAACAAAACTAGAAGTTTTTCGCCTTTCGTGGAAAGAAAAAATGATTGAGTACAGAACAGCCATAAGAAATGCTAGATCTACTTATTTTTCAAATCTCTTAATAGAAAACAAACATAATCCTAGGTATTTATTTGACACAGTGGCTAAATTAACTAGAAACAGAGATTCAACTGCTGACGTTTCCATAGAGCACAGCAGTAATGACTTTATGAACTTCTTTACTTGCAAGATTGATAATATTAGAGAGAAAATTATAAACATGCATCCGTCTACAGTTTCTCTTCAGACAGTGCACTGTAGTGTCCCTGAGGTAAAACTAGAATCATTCGCCGCTATAGGAGAGGAAGAATTATCTAAACTTATCAAATCATCAAAATCAACGACATGTATGTTAGACCCAATGCCGACTAAACTACTGAAAGAAATGCTTCCAGAGGTCGTAGGTCCACTTCTTGATATAATTAATTCATCTTTAACACTAGGACACGTGCCAAAAACCTTTAAGCAGGCTATTATCAAACCTCTTATTAAAAAACCTCAACTAGATCCGAGAGATTTAGTAAATTACAGGCCAATCTCGAATCTACCTTTTCTGTCAAAGATACTAGAAAAGACAGTTTCAACACAACTGTGTTCCTTTTTAGAAAGAAATGGAATCTGTGAGGATTTCCAGTCAGGATTTAGACCATACCATAGTACTGAGACTGCTCTCGTTAGAGTTACAAACGATCTACTCCTATCATCCGATCGTGGCTGTATTTCTCTATTAGTGTTATTAGATCTCAGTGCTGCTTTTGACACTATCGATCATAACATTCTTTTAAAAAGACTTGAAAACTATATTGGCATTAGTGGAATTGCTTTGGCATGGTTCAAATCATACTTATCTGACCGTTATCAGTCTGTGGTAGTTAATGAAGAGATGTCGTATCGATCACAGGTTAAATATGGGGTACCACAAGGCTCAGTATTAGGACCGTTGCTTTTCACTCTGTACATGCTGCCCTTAGGAGAGATAATTAGGAAGCATGGTGTTAGTTTTCACTGCTACGCTGACGATACTCAGCTCTATATTTCCTCGCGCCCTGACGAAACCTACAAATTCACAAAACTAACAGAATGCATAGCTGACATTAAAAACTGGATGACAAGAAATTTCTTATTATTAAATTCAGAAAAAAATGATTTCCTAATCTTTGGACCAAAAACTTCCTCACGAAAAAACCTTGAATACTCTCTAACACTTGACGGGTGCTCCATTAAACCTTCGTCCTCAGTTAGGAACCTGGGTGTGCTCTTTGATACCAATCTTTCATTTGAAAGTCATGTTTCTAGTATCTGTAAAACCGCCTTCTTCCATCTAAAAAATATATCTAAATTACGACATATGCTCTCAATGACAAATGCGGAACAGTTGGTTCATGCATTCATGACCTCAAGACTAGATTATTGTAACGCTCTACTGGGTGGTTGTTCTGCTCGGCTTTTAAACAAACTACAGTTGGTTCAAAATGCGGCAGCTAGAGTTCTTACTAGAACCAGAAAGTATGACCATATTAGCCCAGTTCTGTCAACATTACATTGGCTCCCTATTAAACATTGTATAGATTTTAAAATCTTGCTACTTACTTATAAAGCTCTAAATGGTTTAGCTCCCCAGTACCTAAGTGAGCTCTTAATGCATTATAGTCCTTCACGTTTATTGCGATCTCAGAATTTAGGCCAGTTGATAATACCCAGAATATCAAAATCAACTGAAGGCGGCAGATCATTTTCCTATTTAGCACCTAAACTCTGGAACAATCTTCCTAGCATTGTTCGGGAAGCAGACACACTCTGTCAGTTTAAATCTAGACTAAAAACACATCTCTTTGCTCTTGCATACACATAACACATTATCAATACATTAACATTTTTCAAATCCGTTAAAGGATTGTTACGCTGCAATAATTAGGTCGGCCGGAACCAAGAACATTTCCTATAACACTAGATATACCTGTACATCAGAACAAAAATGGCATCTACGCTAATATCTGTCTCTCTGCTTATCCTGAGGTTTGCCGGGTGCTGGATCCAGGCCGTATCCAGGTCAGATGGAGAACCTGCGTCTGGACCTGACTACAACGTAGCCCAGGATCCCCGTATCCGCTTACATATATTTATATATAATCGATTTTTAAACTCTATAATAAAAATGTACAATTCAGATTTTGATCTCCATATACATTTACATATATATATATCTTCCAAGGGGTTTTTTCCCTCCTAGGACTTTTTT